>NW_028164856.1:0-116693 GCF_964263955.1 Coregonus lavaretus
TCTCCAGAACTCTGGAAGTGAACATAAACATACTGTAATTGACAAGTGGTAGAGGTTCAGTGTTTTTTAGTTGATGTGTTTTATATGATGAAAGTTATGTTTTGCTTAATGCTTGTGCCTCTTCAAATAAAGAAATCTAACTTTATAAAAGTATTTTTTTTTTTGTCATGTATAACAACCAAAAAATAGTAGAGTAATATACAGTTTTTACTTTTATTCGAGTTAACATTTTTTTCTCCATTAGTGCAGATTGCTCTGATAGTGAGTCCAACATGTTGAGAACACGTAGGCTGTTTTCATACGTCCTTACCATCTCTTCTGGAAAACAAGCCGAATACATCAAAAGGAACCCTACATCAGGAGAAGACACTCACACAGTTACATTTTAGTCATTTAGCAGACGCTCTTATCCAGAGCCACCTACAGTTAGTAAATTCATCTGAAGGTAGCTGGGTGAGACAACCACATTTCACAGTTGTAATATTTCTATATTTTATATAATAATTGTATATAATACAATCTATATTTTATATAATATAATATATTTTATACATTTTATATTTATATTTCTATATTTGATATATATATATTTTATTTTTTGTAATATTATTAGTACAGTTCTCCTCAACAAATACGTTTTCAGTGCCAGTAGGAAAAGACTAGTAAAGAAAATTAAGAAGAATAAGACTGACTGAGGTGTCTTGGTGAAGATACTGTCTTAAGAGGTAGGGTTGACTGAGATGTCTTGGTGAAGATACTGTCTTAAGAGGTAGGGTTGACTGATATGTCTTGGTGAAGATACTGTCTTAAGAGGTAGGGTTGACTGAGATGTCTTGGTTAAGATACTGTCTTAAGAGGTAGGGTTGACTGAGATGTCTTGGTTAAGATACTGTCTTAAGAGGTAGGGTTGACTGAGATGTCTTGGTTAAGATACTGTCTTAAGAGGTAGGGTTGACTGATATGTCTTGGTGAAGATACTGTCTTAAGAGGTAGGGTTGACTGATATGTCTTGGTGAAGATACTGTCTTAAGAGGTAGGGTTGACTGATATGTCTTGGTGAAGATACTGTCTTAAGAGGTAGGGTTGACTGAGATGTCTTGGTTAAGATACTGTCTTAAGAGGTAGGGTTGACTGAGATGTCTTGGTTAAGATACTGTCTTAAGAGGTAGGGTTGACTGAGAGGTCTTGGTTAAGATACTGTCTTAAGAGGTAGGGTTGACTGAGATGTCTTGGTTAAGATACTGTCTTAAGAGGTAAGGTTACAGACGTTTTAGGAATATGGGCAGGGACTCTGCTGTCCTAGCTTCAGGGGGAAGCTGGTTCCACCATTGGGGTGCCGGGGACAGAGAAGAGCTTTGACTGGGCTGAGTGGGAGCTGCCCTTCCTCTAGTGGTGGTTGGGCCAATAGACCGGAGGTGGCAGAATGGAGTGCTCGGGTTGGGGTGTAGGGTTTGAGTATAGCCTGAAGGTATGGAGGGGCAGTTCCTCTTGCTGCTCCGTAGGTAAGCACCATGGTCTTGTAGTGGATGTGAGCTTCAACTGGAAGCCAGTGGAGTGTGCGGAGGAGTGGGGTGACATGGGACAACTTGGGAAGGTTGAACAACACGCGGTCTGCGGTGTTCTGAATAAGTTGCAGGGGTTTGATGGCACAAGCGGGGAGCCCACTCCCACTCAAAGCCACACCCCTCCCACTCAAAGCCACACCCCTCCTACTCAAGTTAGAAGTTCAGAAGGAGAAAGTGTAGGCTATATAGAAATAATGACGCTCAAATTGAAAATCATTCAACAAAGTAATGTGCATTTACATCTCACATTCCAGTGTTCCAACTTGTAAACAAGGCTGGATGGGAATTATGTTAATGCGGTAATGACTGTATTAGTCAAGGCGGTAATGACTGTATTAGTCAAGGCGGTAATGATTGTATCAGTCAAGGCGGTAATGATTGTATCAGTCAAGGCGGTAATGACTGTATTAGTCAAGACGGTAATGACTGTATTAGTCAAGGCGGTAATGATTGTATCAATCAAGGCAGTAATGATTGTATTAGTAGAATTCAGGAGGAAGCCCCCTCAGGATGGACCAGGTGATCATCCATGGTGAGGAGGTGGACATTGTGGACCAGTATAAATATCTTGGTACCATCTTATATAACACCCTGAAGTTTGAAAAAAACCACATCATCAAAAAAGCTCACCGGAAACAATACTTCCTCAGGAAACTGAATTCATTCAGTGTCCACAAATCGATTTTGCAAACCTTTTACAGTTCTTTCATCAAGAGTGTTCTGTTTTTCTCCTTTGTATGCTGGTTCACATCTCTTTCTGTCAAGAACAGTAATTGCCTCTGTCTGAAGCACCCTGTCAGCCCGGAATGAATTGCCCCTTGGGGATGAATAAAGTTGTATTGTATTGCATTGTACTGTACTGTCATGTACAAATAATTCTAAAAACAAATTCTAAAAAACACGTTTTCACTTTGTCATTATGGGGTATTGTGTGTCGATGGGTGAGAAAAAATGAATCTATTTAATCTATTTAGAATTTAGGTTGTAACACAACAAAATGTGGAATAAGTCAAGGGGTGTGAATACTTTCTGAAGGCACTGTACATGTCATGTTGATATGATTCCATATCAATGGTTTCACATCTCCAGCAATCATAAAGAAATATCATCTAAAAGAGTTACTATTTGTAATTATAATCCCATTCTCCAAACGGATTACTGAATTACCTAGCTCTAATCAATTTATACATTACAATGCTTAGGTATTGGGGTTATTTTTCATCGGCAATAGCCTACGTTTTTCCACTTTGAAGTGAAAGGTGCTCGACCTTATTTATGGTTTCCACTGTAGACACACCTCTGCCACAGCTCTATGATCCCAAACGGCACACATTTCCCCACGCTGAAGTTCAAGGTCAAAATAAGACTAGAGAGAATAGTGTATGAAAAGGGAATACAGTTCCATTAACGCACAGGGTAACTCTGCACCCTGTCCCCCTATATAGGGAATAGTAACTCTGCACCCTGTCCCCCTATATAGGGAATAGTAACTCTGCACCCTGTCCCCCTATATAGGGAATAGTAACTCTGCACCCTGTCCCCCTATATAGGGAATAGTAACTCTGCACCCTATCCCCCTATATAGGGAATAGTAACTCTGCACCCTGTCCCCCTATATAGGGAATAGTAACTCTGCACCCTGTCCCCCTATATAGGGAATAGTAACTCTGCACCCTGTCCCCCTATATAGGGAATAGTAACTCTGCACCCTGTCCCCCTATATAGGGAATAGTAACTCTGCACCCTGTCCCCCTATATAGGGAATAGTAACTCTGCACCCTGTCCCCCTATATAGGGAATAGTAACTATGCACCCTGTCCCCCTATATAGGGAATAGTAACTCTAAACCCTATCCCCCTATATAGGGAATAGTAACTCTGCACCCTGTCCCCCTATATAGGGAATAGTAACCCTGCACCCTATCCCCCTATATAGGGAATAGTAACTCTGCACCCTATCCCCCTATATAGGGAATAGTAACTCTGCACCCTGTCCCCCTATATAGGGAATAGTAACTCTGCACCCTGTCCCCCTATATAGGGAATAGTTACTCTGCACCCTGTCCCCCTATATAGGGAATAGTAACTCTGCACCCTATCCCCCTATATAGGGAATAGTAACTCTGCACCCTGTCCCCCTATATAGGGAATAGTAACCCTGCACCCTATCCCCCTATATAGGGAATAGTAACTCTGCACCCTGTCCCCCTATATAGGGAATAGTAACTCTGCACCCTGTCCCCCTATATAGGGAATAGTAACTCTGCACCCTGTCCCCCTATATAGGGAATAGTTACTCTGCACCCTGTCCCCCTATATAGGGAATAGTAACTCTGCACCCTATCCCCCTATATAGGGAATAGTAACTCTGCACCCTATCCCCCTATATAGGGAATAGTAACTCTGCACCCTATCCCCCTATATAGGGAATAGTAACTCTGCACCCTGTCCCCCTATATAGGGAATAGTAACTCTGCACCCTATCCCCCTATATAGGGAATAGTAACTCTGCACCCTGTCCCCCTATATAGGGAATAGTAACCCTGCACCCTATCCCCCTATATAGGGAATAGTAACTCTGCACCCTGTCCCCCTATATAGGGAATAGTAACTCTGCATCCTGTCCCCCTATATAGGGAATAGTAACTCTGCACCCTGTCCCCCTATATAGGGAATAGTAACTCTGCACCCTGTCCCCCTATATAGGGAATAGTAACTCTGAACCCTGTCCCCCTATATAGGGAATAGTAACTCTGCACCCTGTCCCCCTATATAGGGAATAGTAACTCTGTACCCTGTCCCCCTATATAGGGAATAGTAACTCTGTACCCTGTCCCCCTATATAGGGAATAGTAACTCTGCACCCTGTTCCCCTATATAGGGAATAGTAACTCTGCACCCTGTCCCCCTATATAGGGAATAGTAACTCTGCACCCTGTCCCCCTATATAGGGAATAGTAACTCTGCACCCTGTACCCCTATATAGGGAATAGTAACTCTGCACCCTGTCCCCCTATATAGGGAATAGTAACTCTGCACCCTGTCCCCCTATATAGGGAATAGTAACTCTGCACCCTATCCCCCTATATAGGGAATAGTAACTCTGTACCCTATCCCCCTATATAGGGAATAGTAACTCTGCACCCTGTCCCGCTACATAGGGAATAGTAACTCTGCACCCTATCCCCCTATATAGGGAATATTAACTCTGCACCCTGTCCCCCTATATAAGGAATAGTAACTCTGCACCCTGTCCCCCTATATAGGGAATAGTAACTCTGCACCCTATCCCCCTATATAGGGAATAGTAACTCTGTACCCTATCCCCCTCTACAGGGAATAGTAAATCTGCACCCTGTCCCCCTATATAGGGAATAGTAACTATGCACCCTATCCCCCTATATAGGGAATAGTAACTCTGCACCCTATCCCCCTATATAGGGAATAGTAACTCTGCACCCTATCCCCCTATATAGGGAATAGTAACTCTGCACCCTATCCCCCTATATAGGGAATAGTAACTCTGCACCCTGTCCCCCTATATAGGGAATAGTAACTCTGCACCCTGTCCCCCTATATAGGGAATAGTAACTCTGCACCCTATCCCCCTATATAGGGAATAGTAACTCTGCACCCTGTCCCCCTATATAGGGAATAGTAACTCTGTACCCTGTCCCCCTATATAGGGAATAGTAACTCTGCACCCTGTCCCCCTATATAGGGAATAGTAACTCTGTACCCTGTCCCCCTATATAGGGAATAGTAACTCTGCACCCTGTCCCCCTTTATGGGGAATAGTAACTCTGCACCCTATCCCCCTATATATGGGAATAGTAACTCTGCACCCTGTCCCCCTACATAGGGAATAGTAACTCTGCACCCTGTCCCCCTATATAGGGAATAGTAACTCTGCACCCTGTCCCCCTTTAATGGGAATAGTAACTCTGCACCCTGTCCCCCTATATAGGGAATAGTAACTCTGCACCCTATCCCCCTATATAGGGAATAGTTACTCTGCACCCTGTCCCCCTATATAGGGAATAGTTACTCTGCACCCTGTCCCCCTATATAGGGAATAGTAACTCTGCACCCTGTCCCCTTATATAGGGAATAGTAACTCTGCACCCTATCCCCCTATATAGGGAATAGTAACTCTGCATCCTGTCCCCCTATATAGGGAATAGTAACTCTGCACTCTGTCCCCCTATATAGGGAATAGTAACTCTGCACCCTATCCCCCTATATAGGGAATATTAACTGTGCACCCTATCCCCCTGTACAGGGAATAGTAACTCTGCACCCTGTCCCCCTATATAGGGAATAGTAACTCTGCACCCTGTCCCCCTATATAGGGAATAGTAACTCTGTACCCTGTCCCCCTATATAGGGAATAGTAACTCTGTACCCTGTCCCCCTATATAGGGAATAGTAACTCTGAACCCTGTCCCCCTATATAGGGAATAGTAACTCTGCACCCTGTCCCCCTATATAGGGAATAGTAACTCTGTACCCTGTCCCCCTATATAGGGAATAGTAACTCTGTACCCTGTCCCCCTATATAGGGAATAGTAACTCTGCACCCTGTTCCCCTATATAGGGAATAGTAACTCTGCACCCTGTCCCCCTATATAGGGAATAGTAACTCTGCACCCTGTCCCCCTATATAGGGAATAGTAACTCTGCACCCTGTCCCCCTATATAGGGAATAGTAACTCTGCACCCTGTCCCCCTCTACAGGGAATAGTAAATCTGCACCCTGTCCCCCTATATAGGGAATAGTAACTATGCACCCTATCCCCCTATATAGGGAATAGTAACTCTGCACCCTATCCCCCTATATAGGGAATAGTAACTCTGCACCCTATCCCCCTATATAGGGAATAGTAACTCTGCACCCTATCCCCCTATATAGGGAATAGTAACTCTGCACCCTGTCCCCCTATATAGGGAATAGTAACTCTGCACCCTGTCCCCCTATATAGGGAATAGTAACTCTGCACCCTATCCCCCTATATAGGGAATAGTAACTCTGCACCCTGTCCCCCTATATAGGGAATAGTAACTCTGTACCCTGTCCCCCTATATAGGGAATAGTAACTCTGCACCCTGTCCCCCTATATAGGGAATAGTAACTCTGTACCCTGTCCCCCTATATAGGGAATAGTAACTCTGCACCCTGTCCCCCTATATGGGGAATAGTAACTCTGCACCCTATCCCCCTATATATGGGAATAGTAACTCTGCACCCTGTCCCCCTACATAGGGAATAGTAACTCTGCACCCTGTCCCCCTATATAGGGAATAGTAACTCTGCACCCTGTCCCCCTTTAATGGGAATAGTAACTCTGCACCCTGTCCCCCTATATAGGGAATAGTAACTCTGCACCCTATCCCCCTATATAGGGAATAGTTACTCTGCACCCTGTCCCCCTATATAGGGAATAGTTACTCTGCACCCTGTCCCCCTATATAGGGAATAGTAACTCTGCACCCTGTCCCCTTATATAGGGAATAGTAACTCTGCACCCTATCCCCCTATATAGGGAATAGTAACTCTGCATCCTGTCCCCCTATATAGGGAATAGTAACTCTGCACTCTGTCCCCCTATATAGGGAATAGTAACTCTGCACCCTATCCCCCTATATAGGGAATATTAACTGTGCACCCTATCCCCCTGTACAGGGAATAGTAACTCTGCACCCTGTCCCCCTATATAGGGAATAGTAACTCTGCACCCTGTCCCCCTATATAGGGAATAGTAACTCTGTACCCTGTCCCCCTATATAGGGAATAGTAACTCTGTACCCTGTCCCCCTATATAGGGAATAGTAACTCTGAACCCTGTCCCCCTATATAGGGAATAGTAACTCTGCACCCTGTCCCCCTATATAGGGAATAGTAACTCTGTACCCTGTCCCCCTATATAGGGAATAGTAACTCTGTACCCTGTCCCCCTATATAGGGAATAGTAACTCTGCACCCTGTTCCCCTATATAGGGAATAGTAACTCTGCACCCTGTCCCCCTATATAGGGAATAGTAACTCTGCACCCTGTCCCCCTATATAGGGAATAGTAACTCTGCACCCTGTCCCCCTATATAGGGAATAGTAACTCTGCACCCTGTCCCCCTATATAGGGAATAGTAACTCTGCACCCTGTCCCCCTATATAGGGAATAGTAACTCTGCACCCTATCCCCCTATATAGGGAATAGTAACTCTGTACCCTATCCCCCTATATAGGGAATAGTAACTCTGCACCCTGTCCCGCTACATAGGGAATAGTAACTCTGCACCCTATCCCCCTATATAGGGAATATTAACTCTGCACCCTGTCCCCCTATATAAGGAATAGTAACTCTGCACCCTGTCCCCCTATATAGGGAATAGTAACTCTGCACCCTATCCCCCAATATATAGGGAATAGTAACTCTGTACCCTATCCCCCTCTACAGGGAATAGTAAATCTGCACCCTGTCCCCCTATATAGGGAATAGTAACTATGCACCCTATCCCCCTATATAGGGAATAGTAACTCTGCACCCTATCCCCCTATATAGGGAATAGTAACTCTGCACCCTATCCCCCTATATAGGGAATAGTAACTCTGCACCCTATCCCCCTATATAGGGAATAGTAACTCTGCACCCTGTCCCCCTATATAGGGATTAGTAACTCTGCACCCTGTCCCCCTATATAGGGAATAGTAACTCTGCACCCTATCCCCCTATATAGGGAATAGTAACTCTGCACCCTGTCCCCCTATATAGGGAAAAGTAACTCTGTACCCTGTCCCCCTATATAGGGAATAGTAACTCTGCACCCTGTCCCCCTATATAGGGAATAGTAACTCTGTACCCTGTCCCCCTATATAGGGAATAGTAACTCTGCACCCTGTCCCCCTATATGGGGAATAGTAACTCTGCACCCTATCCCCCTATATATGGGAATAGTAACTCTGCACCCTGTCCCCCTACATAGGGAATAGTAACTCTGCACCCTGTCCCCCTATATAGGGAATAGTAACTCTGCACCCTGTCCCCCTTTAATGGGAATAGTAACTCTGCACCCTGTCCCCCTATATAGGGAATAGTAACTCTGCACCCTATCCCCCTATATAGGGAATAGTTACTCTGCACCCTGTCCCCCTATATAGGGAATAGTTACTATGCACCCTGTCCCCCTATATAGGGAATAGTAACTCTGCACCCTGTCCCCTTATATAGGGAATAGTACCTCTGCACCCTATCCCCCAATATAGGGAATAGTAACTCTGCATCCTGTCCCCCTATATAGGGAATAGTAACTCTGCACTCTGTCCCCCTATATAGGGAATAGTAACTCTGCACCCTATCCCCCTATATAGGGAATATTAACTGTGCACCCTATCCCCCTGTACAGGGAATAGTAACTCTGCACCCTGTCCCCCTATATAGGGAATAGTAACTCTGCACCCTGTCCCCCTATATAGGGAATAGTAACTCTGTACCCTGTCCCCCTATATAGGGAATAGTAACTCTGTACCCTGTCCCCCTATATAGGGAATAGTAACTCTGCACCCTATCCCCCTATATAGGGAATAGTAACTCTGCACCCTATCCCCCTATATATGGAATAGTAACTCTGCACCCTGTCCCCCTATATAGGGAATAGTAACTCTGCACCCTGTCCCCCTATATAGGGAATAGTAACTCTGCACCCTGTCCCCCTATATAGGGAATAGTAACTCTGCACCCTATCCCCCTATATAGGGAATATTAACTCTGCACCCTATTCCCCTATATAGGGAATAGTAACTCTGCACCCTATCCCACTATATAGGGAATAGTAACTCTGAACCCTGTCCCCCTATACAGGGAATAGAAACTCTGCACCCTATCCCCCTATATAGGGAAAAGTAACTCTGCACCCTATCCCCCTATATAGGGAATAGTAACTCTGCACCCTGTCCCCCTATATAGGGAATAGTAACTCTGCACCCTGTCCCCCTATATAGGGAATAGTAACTCTGCACCCTATCCCCCTATATAGGGAATAGTAACTCTGCACCCTGTCCCCCTATATAGGGAATAGTAACTCTGTACCCTGTCCCCCTATATAGGGAATAGTAACTCTGCACCCTGTCCCCCTATATAGGGAATAGTAACTCTGTACCCTGTCCCCCTATATAGGGAATAGTAACTCTGCACCCTGTCCCCCTATATGGGGAATAGTAACTCTGCACCCTATCCCCCTATATATGGGAATAGTAACTCTGCACCCTGTCCCCCTACATAGGGAATAGTAACTCTGCACCCTGTCCCCCTATATAGGGAATAGTAACTCTGCACCCTGTCCCCCTTTAATGGGAATAGTAACTCTGCACCCTGTCCCCCTATATAGGGAATAGTAACTCTGCACCCTATCCCCCTATATAGGGAATAGTTACTCTGCACCCTGTCCCCCTATATAGGGAATAGTTACTCTGCACCCTGTCCCCCTATATAGGGAATAGTAACTCTGCACCCTGTCCCCCTATATAGGGAATAGTAACTCTGCACCCTATCCCCCTATATAGGGAATAGTAACTCTGCATCCTGTCCCCCTATATAGGGAATAGTAACTCTGCACTCTGTCCCCCTATATAGGGAATAGTAACTCTGCACCCTATCCCCCTATATAGGGAATATTAACTGTGCACCCTATCGCCCTGTACAGGGAATAGTAACTCTGCACCCTGTCCCCCTATATAGGGAATAGTAACTCTGCACCCTATCCCCCTATATAGGGAATAGTAACTCTGCACCCTGTCCCCCTATATAGGGAATAGTAACTCTGCACCCTGTCCCCCTATATAGGGAATAGTAACTCTGCACCCTATCCACCTATATAGGGAATAGTAACTCTGCACCCTGTCCCCCTATATAGGGAATAGTAACTCTGTACCCTGTCCCCCTATATAGGGAATAGTAACTCTGCACCCTGTCCCCCTATATAGGGAATAGTAACTCTGTACCCTGTCCCCCTATATAGGGAATAGTAACTCTGCACCCTGTCCCCCTATATGGGGAATAGTAACTCTGCACCCTATCCCCCTATATATGGGAATAGTAACTCTGCACCCTGTCCCCCTACATAGGGAATAGTAACTCTGCACCCTGTCCCCCTATATAGGGAATAGTAACTCTGCACCCTGTCCCCCTTTAATGGGAATAGTAACTCTGCACCCTGTCCCCCTATATAGGGAATAGTAACTCTGCACCCTATCCCCCTATATAGGGAATAGTTACTCTGCACCCTGTCCCCCTATATAGGGAATAGTTACTCTGCACCCTGTCCCCCTATATAGGGAATAGTAACTCTGCACCCTGTCCCCTTATATAGGGAATAGTAACTCTGCACCCTATCCCCCTATATAGGGAATAGTAACTCTGCATCCTGTCCCCCTATATAGGGAATAGTAACTCTGCACTCTGTCCCCCTATATAGGGAATAGTAACTCTGCACCCTATCCCCCTATATAGGGAATATTAACTGTGCACCCTATCCCCCTGTACAGGGAATAGTAACTCTGCACCCTGTCCCCCTATATAGGGAATAGTAACTCTGCACCCTGTCCCCCTATATAGGGAATAGTAACTCTGTACCCTGTCCCCCTATATAGGGAATAGTAACTCTGTACCCTGTCCCCCTATATAGGGAATAGTAACTCTGAACCCTGTCCCCCTATATAGGGAATAGTAACTCTGCACCCTGTCCCCCTATATAGGGAATAGTAACTCTGTACCCTGTCCCCCTATATAGGGAATAGTAACTCTGTACCCTGTCCCCCTATATAGGGAATAGTAACTCTGCACCCTGTTCCCCTATATAGGGAATAGTAACTCTGCACCCTGTCCCCCTATATAGGGAATAGTAACTCTGCACCCTGTCCCCCTATATAGGGAATAGTAACTCTGCACCCTGTCCCCCTATATAGGGAATAGTAACTCTGCACCCTGTCCCCCTATATAGGGAATAGTAACTCTGCACCCTGTCCCCCTATATAGGGAATAGTAACTCTGCACCCTATCCCCCTATATAGGGAATAGTAACTCTGTACCCTATCCCCCTATATAGGGAATAGTAACTCTGCACCCTGTCCCGCTACATAGGGAATAGTAACTCTGCACCCTATCCCCCTATATAGGGAATATTAACTCTGCACCCTGTCCCCCTATATAAGGAATAGTAACTCTGCACCCTGTCCCCCTATATAGGGAATAGTAACTCTGCACCCTATCCCCCTATATAGGGAATAGTAACTCTGTACCCTATCCCCCTCTACAGGGAATAGTAAATCTGCACCCTGTCCCCCTATATAGGGAATAGTAACTATGCACCCTATCCCCCTATATAGGGAATAGTAACTCTGCACCCTATCCCCCTATATAGGGAATAGTAACTCTGCACCCTATCCCCCTATATAGGGAATAGTAACTCTGCACCCTATCCCCCTATATAGGGAATAGTAACTCTGCACCCTGTCCCCCTATATAGGGATTAGTAACTCTGCACCCTGTCCCCCTATATAGGGAATAGTAACTCTGCACCCTATCCCCCTATATAGGGAATAGTAACTCTGCACCCTGTCCCCCTATATAGGGAATAGTAACTCTGTACCCTGTCCCCCTATATAGGGAATAGTAACTCTGCACCCTGTCCCCCTATATAGGGAATAGTAACTCTGTACCCTGTCCCCCTATATAGCGAATAGTAACTCTGCACCCTGTCCCCCTATATGGGGAATAGTAACTCTGCACCCTATCCCCCTATATATGGGAATAGTAACTCTGCACCCTGTCCCCCTACATAGGGAATAGTAACTCTGCACCCTGTCCCCCTATATAGGGAATAGTAACTCTGCACCCTGTCCCCCTTTAATGGGAATAGTAACTCTGCACCCTGTCCCCCTATATAGGGAATAGTAACTCTGCACCCTATCCCCCTATATAGGGAATAGTTACTCTGCACCCTGTCCCCCTATATAGGGAATAGTTACTCTGCACCCTGTCCCCCTATATAGGGAATAGTAACTCTGCACCCTGTCCCCTTATATAGGGAATAGTAACTCTGCACCCTATCCCCCAATATAGGGAATAGTAACTCTGCATCCTGTCCCCCTATATAGGGAATAGTAACTCTGCACTCTGTCCCCCTATATAGGGAATAGTAACTCTGCACCCTATCCCCCTATATAGGGAATATTAACTGTGCACCCTATCCCCCTGTACAGGGAATAGTAACTCTGCACCCTGTCCCCCTATATAGGGAATAGTAACTCTGCACCCTGTCCCCCTATATAGGGAATAGTAACTCTGTACCCTGTCCCCCTATATAGGGAATAGTAACTCTGTACCCTGTCCCCCTATATAGGGAATAGTAACTCTGCACCCTATCCCCCTATATAGGGAATAGTAACTCTGCACCCTATCCCCCTATATATGGAATAGTAACTCTGCACCCTGTCCCCCTATATAGGGAATAGTAACTCTGCACCCTGTCCCCCTATATAGGGAATAGTAACTCTGCACCCTGTCCCCCTATATAGGGAATAGTAACTCTGCACCCTATCCCCCTATATAGGGAATATTAACTCTGCACCCTATTCCCCTATATAGGGAATAGTAACTCTGCACCCTATCCCACTATATAGGGAATAGTAACTCTGAACCCTGTCCCCCTATACAGGGAATATAAACTCTGCACCCTGTCCCCCTATATAGGGAATAGTAACTCTGCACCCTATCCCCCTATATAGGGAATAGTAACTCTGCACCCTATCCCCCTATATAGGGAATAGTAACTCTGCACCCTGTCCCGCTACATAGGGAATAGTAACTCTGCACCCTATCCCCCTATATAGGGAATATTAACTCTGCACCCTGTCCCCCTATATAAGGAATAGTAACTCTGCACCCTATCCCCCTATATAGGGAATAGTAACTCTGCACCCTATCCCCCTATATAGGGAAAAGTAACTCTGCACCCTATCCCCCTATATAGGGAATAGTAACTCTGCACCCTGTCCCCCTATATAGGGAATAGTAACTCTGCACCCTGTCCCCCTATATAGGGAATAGTAACTCTGCACCCTATCCCCCTATATAGGGAATAGTAACTCTGCACCCTGTCCCCCTATATAGGGAATAGTAACTCTGTACCCTGTCCCCCTATATAGGGAATAGTAACTCTGCACCCTGTCCCCCTATATAGGGAATAGTAACTCTGTACCCTGTCCCCCTATATGGGGAATAGTAACTCTGCACCCTATCCCCCTATATATGGGAATAGTAACTCTGCACCCTGTCCCCCTACATAGGGAATAGTAACTCTGCACCCTGTCCCCCTATATAGGGAATAGTAACTCTGCACCCTGTCCCCCTTTAATGGGAATAGTAACTCTGCACCCTGTCCCCCTATATAGGGAATAGTAACTCTGCACCCTATCCCCCTATATAGGGAATAGTTACTCTGCACCCTGTCCCCCTATATAGGGAATAGTTACTCTGCACCCTGTCCCCCTATATAGGGAATAGTAACTCTGCACCCTGTCCCCCTATATAGGGAATAGTAACTCTGCACCCTATCCCCCTATATAGGGAATAGTAACTCTGCATCCTGTCCACCTATATAGGGAATAGTAACTCTGCACTCTGTCCCCCTATATAGGGAATAGTAACTCTGCACCCTATCCCCCTATATAGGGAATATTAACTGTGCACCCTATCGCCCTGTACAGGGAATAGTAACTCTGCACCCTGTCCCCCTATATAGGGAATAGTAAATCTGCACCCTGTCCCCCTATATAGGGAATAGTAACTCTGCACCCTGTCCCCCTATATAGGGAATAGTAACTATGCACCCTATCCCCCTATATAGGGAATAGTAAATCTACACCCTGTCCCCCTATATAGGGAATAGTAACTCTGCACCCTATCCCCCTATATAGGGAATAGTAACTCTGCACCCTATCCCCCTATATAGGGAATAGTAACTCTGCACCCTATCCAACTATATAGGGAATAGTAACTCTGCACCCTGTCCCCCTATATAGGGAATAGTAACTCTGCACCCTGTCCCCCTATATAGGGAACAGTAACTCTGCACCCTGTCCCCCTATATAGTGAATAGTAACTCTGTACCCTATCCCCCTATACAGGGAATAGTAAATCTGCACCCTGTCCCCCTATATAGGGAATAGTAACTATGCACCCTATCGCCCTATATAGGGAATAGTAACTCTGCACCCTATCCCCCTATATAGGGAATAGTAACTCTGCACCCTATCCCCCTATATAGGGAAAAGTAACTCTGCACCCTATCCCCCTATATAGGGAATAGTAACTCTGCACCCTGTCCCCCTATATAGGGAATAGTAACTCTGCACCCTGTCCCCCTATATAGGGAATAGTAACTCTGCACCCTGTCCCCCTATATAGGGAATAGTAACTCTGCACCCTGTCCCCCTTTAATGGGAATAGTAACTATGCACCCTGTCCCCCTATATAGGGAATAGTAACTCTGCACCCTATCCCCCTATATAGGGAATAGTTACTCTGCACCCTGTCCCCCTATATAGGGAATAGTTACTCTGCACCCTGTCCCCCTATATAGGGAATAGTAACTCTGCACCCTGTCCCCCTATATAGGGAATAGTAACTCTGCACCCTATCCCCCTATATAGGGAATAGTAACTCTGCATCCTGTCCCCCTATATAGGGAATAGTAACTCTGCACTCTGTCCCCCTATATAGGGAATAGTAACTCTGCACCCTATCCCCCTATATAGGGAATATTAACTGTGCACCCTATCGCCCTGTACAGGGAATAGTAACTCTGCACCCTGTCCCCCTATATAGGGAATAGTAACTCTGCACCCTGTCCCCCTATATAGGGAATAGTAACTCTGCACCCTGTCCCCCTATATAGGGAATAGTAACTATGCACCCTATCCCCCTATATAGGGAATAGTAAATCTACACCCTGTCCCCCTATATAGGGAATAGTAACTCTGCACCCTATCCCCCTATATAGGGAATAGTAACTCTGCACCCAATCCCCCTATATAGGGAATAGTAACTCTGCACCCTATCCAACTATATAGGGAATAGTAACTCTGCACCCTGCCCCCCTATATAGGGAATAGTAACTCTGCACCCTGTCCCCCTATATAGGGAACAGTAACTCTGCACCCTGTCCCCCTATATAGTGAATAGTAACTCTGTACCCTATCCCCCTATACAGGGAATAGTAAATCTGCACCCTGTCCCCCTATATAGGGAATAGTAACTATGCACCCTATCGCCCTATATAGGGAATAGTAACTCTGCACCCTATCCCCCTATATAGGGAATAGTAACTCTGCACCCTATCCCCCTATATAGGGAAAAGTAACTCTGCACCCTATCCCCCTATATAGGGAATAGTAACTCTGCACCCTGTCCCCCTATATAGGGAATAGTAACTCTGCACCCTGTCCCCCTATATAGGGAATAGTAACTCTGCACCCTATCCCCCTATATAGGGAATAGTAACTCTGCACCCTGTCCCCCTATATAGGGAATAGTAACTCTGCACCCTGTCCCCCTATATAGGGAATAGTAACTCTGCACCCTGTCCCCCTATATAGGGAATAGTAACTCTGCACCCTATCCCCCTATATAGGGAATAGTAACTCTGCACCCTGTCCCCCTATATAGGGAATAGTAACTCTGTACCCTGTCCCCCTATATAGGGAATAGTAACTCTGCACCCTGTCCCCCTATATAGGGAATAGTAACTCTGTACCCTGTCCCCCTATATAGGGAATAGTAACTCTGCACCCTGTCCCCCTATATGGGGAATAGTAACTCTGCACCCTATCCCCCTATATATGGGAATAGTAACTCTGCACCCTGTCCCCCTACATAGGGAATAGTAACTCTGCACCCTGTCCCCCTATATAGGGAATAGTAACTCTGCACCCTGTCCCCCTTTAATGGGAATAGTAACTCTGCACCCTGTCCCCCTATATAGGGAATAGTAACTCTGCACCCTATCCCCCTATATAGGGAATAGTTACTCTGCACCCTGTCCCCCTATATAGGGAATAGTTACTCTGCACCCTGTCCCCCTATATAGGGAATAGTAACTCTGCACCCTGTCCCCCTATATAGGGAATAGTAACTCTGCACCCTATCCCCCTATATAGGGAATAGTAACTCTGCATCCTGTCCCCCTATATAGGGAATAGTAACTCTGCACTCTGTCCCCCTATATAGGGAATAGTAACTCTGCACCCTATCCCCCTATATAGGGAATATTAACTGTGCACCCTATCCCCCTGTACAGGGAATAGTAACTCTGCACCCTGTCCCCCTATATAGGGAATAGTAACTCTGCACCCTATCCCCCTATATAGGGAATAGTAACTCTGCACCCTGTCACCCTATATAGGGAATAGTAACTCTGCACCCTATCCCCCTATATAGGGAATAGTAACTCTGCACCCTGTCCCCCTATATAGGGAATAGTAACTCTGTACCCTGTCCCCCTATATAGGAAATAGTAACTCTGCACCCTGTCCCCCTATATAGGGAATAGTAACTCTGTACCCTGTCCCCCTATATAGGGAATAGTAACTCTGCACCCTGTCCCCCTATATAGGGAATAGTAACTCTGCACCCTATCCCCCTATATAGGGAATAGTAACTCTGCACCATGTCCCCCTATATAGGGAATAGTAACTCTGCACCCTGTCCCCCTATATAGTGAATAGTAACTCTGCACCCTGTCCCCCTATATAGGGAATAGTAACTCTGCACCCTGTCCCCCTATATAGGGAATAGTAACTCTGCACCCTATCCCCCTATATAGGGAATAGTAACTCTGCACCCTATCCCCCTATATAGGGAATAGTAACTCTGCACCCTGTCCCCCTATATAGGGAATAGTAACTCTGCACCCTATCCCCCTATATAGGGAATAGTAACTCTGCACCCTGTCCCCCTATATAGGGAATAGTAACTCTGCACCCTATCCCCCTATATAGGGAATAGTAACTCTTCACCCTGTCCCCCTATATAGGGAATAGTAACTCTGTACCCTATCCCCCTATATAGGGAATAGTAACTCTGCACCCTGTCCCCCTATATAGGGAATAGTAACTCTGCACCCTGTCCCCCTATATAGGGAATAGTAACTCTGCACCCTATCCCCCTATATAGGGAATAGTAACTCTGCACCCTGTCCCCCTATATAGGGAATAGTAACTCTGCACCCTGTCCCCCTATATAGGGAATAGTAACTCTGCACCCAGTCCCCCTATATAGGGAATAGTAACTCTGCACCCTGTCCCCCTATATAGGGAATAGTAACTCTGCACCCTATCCCCCTATATAGGGAATAGTAACTCTGCACCCTATCCCCCTATATAGGGAATAGTAACTCTGCACCCTGTCCCCCTATATAGGGAATAGTAACTCTGCACCCTATCCCCCTATATAGGGAATAGTAACTCTGCAAAGTAACTCTGCACCCTGTCCCCCTATATAGGGAATAGTAACTCTGCACCCTATCCCCCTATATAGGGAATAGTAACTCTGCATAGTAACTCTGCACCCTATCCCCCTATATAGGGAATAGGAACTCTGCACCCTGTCCCCCTATATAGGGAATAGTAACTCTGCACCCTGTCCCCCTTTATTGGGAATAGTAACTCTGCCCCCTATCCCCCTATATAGGGAATAGTAACTCTGCACCCTGTCCCCCTATATAGGGAATAGTAAAACTGCACCCTGTCCCCCTATATAGGGAATAGTTACTCTGCACCCTGTCCCCCTATATAGGGAATAGTAACTCTGCACCCTGTCCGCCTAAATATGGAATAGTAACTCTGCACCCTGTCCCCCTATATAGGGAATAGTAACTCTGTACCCTGTCCCCCTATATAGGGAATAGTAACTCTGCACCCTGTCCCCCTATATAGGGAATAGTAACTCTGCACCCTGTCCCCCTATATAGGGAATAGTAACTCTGCACCCTATCCCCCTATATAGGGAATAGTAACTCTGCATAGTAACTCTGCACCCTATCCCCCTATATAGGGAATAGTAACTCTGCACCCTGTCCCCCTATATAGGTAATAGTAACTCTGCACCCTATCCCCCTATATAGGGAATAGTAACTCTGCACCCTATCCCCCTATATAGGGAATAGTAACTCTGCACCCTATCCCCCTATAAAGGGAATAGTAACTCTGCACCCTGTCCCCTTATATAGGGAATAGTAACTCTGCACCCTATCCCCCTATATAGGGAATAGTAACTCTGCACCCTGTCCCCCTATATAGGGAATAGTAACTCTGCACCCTATCCCCCTATATAGGGAATAGTAACTCTTCACCCTGTCCCCCTATATAGGGAATAGTAACTCTGTACCCTATCCCCCTATATAGGGAATAGTAACTCTGCACCCTGTCCCCCTATATAGGGAATTGTAACTCTGCACCCTGTCCCCCTATATAGGGAATAGTAACTCTGCACCCAGTCCCCCTATATAGGGAATAGTAACTCTGCACCCTGTCCCCCTATATAGGGAATAGTAACTCTGCACCCTATCCCCCTATATAGGGAATAGTAACTCTGCACCCTATCCCCCTATATAGGGAATAGTAACTCTGCACCCTGTCCCCCTATATAGGGAATAGTAACTCTGCACCCTATCCCCCTATATAGGGAATAGTAACTTTGCATAGTAACTCTGCACCCTGTCCCCCTATATAGGGAATAGTAACTCTGCACCCTATCCCCCTATATAGGGAATAGTAACTCTGCATAGTAACTCTGCACCCTATCCCCCTATATAGGGAATAGTAACTCTGCACCCTGTCCCCCTATATAGGTAATAGTAACTCTGCACCCTATCCCCCTATATAGGGAATAGTAACTCTGCACCCTGTCCCCCTTTATTGGGAATAGTAACTCTGCACCCTATCCCCCTATATAGGGAATAGTAACTCTGCACCCTGTCCCCCTATATAGGGAATAGTAAAACTGCACCCTGTCCCCCTATATAGGGAATAGTTACTCTGCACCCTGTCCCCCTATATAGGGAATAGTAACTCTGCACCCAGTCCCCCTATATAGGGAATAGTAACTCTGCACCCTGTCCGCCTAAATATGGAATAGTAACTCTGCACCCAGTCCCCCTATATAGGGAATAGTAACTCTGCACCCTGTCCGCCTAAATATGGAATAGTAACTCTGCACCCTGTCACCCTATATAGGGAATAGTAACTCTGTACCCTGTCCCCCTATATAGGGAATAGTAACTCTGCACCCTGTCCCCCTATATAGGGAATAGTAACTCTGCACCCTATCCCCCTATATAGGGAATAGTAACTCTGCATAGTAACTCTGCACCCTGTCCCCCTATATAGGGAATAGTAACTCTGCATAGTAACTCTGCACCCTATCCCCCTATATAGGGAATAGTAACTCTGCACCCTGTCCGCCTAAATATGGAATAGTAACTCTGCACCCTGTCCCCCTATATAGGGAATAGTAACTCTGTACCCTGTCCCCCTATATAGGGAATAGTAACTCTGCACCCTGTCCCCCTATATAGGGAATAGTAACTCTGCACCCTGTCCCCCTATATAGGGAATAGTAACTCTGCACCCTATCCCCCTATATAGGGAATAGTAACTCTGCATAGTAACTCTGCACCCTATCCCCCTATATAGGGAATAGTAACTCTGCACCCTATCCCCCTATATAGGGAATAGTAACTCTGTACCCTGTCCCCCTATATAGGGAATAGTAACTCTGCACCCTGTCCCCCTATATAGGGAATAGTAACTCTGCACCCTGTCCCCCTATATAGGGAATAGTAACTCTGCACCCTATCCCCCTATATAGGGAATAGTAACTCTGCATAGTAACTCTGCACCCTATCCCCCTATATAGGGAATAGTAACTCTGCACCCTGTCCCCCTATATAGGTAATAGTAACTCTGCACCCTATCCCCCTATATAGGGAATAGTAACTCTGCACCCTATCCCCCTATATAGGGAATAGTAACTCTGCACCCTATCCCCCTATAAAGGGAATAGTAACTCTGCACCCTGTCCCCCTATATAGGGAATAGTAACTCTGCACCCTATCCCCCTATATAGGGAATAGTAACTCTGCACCCTGTCCCCCTATATAGGGAATAGTAACTCTGCACCCTATCCCCCTATATAGGGAATAGTAACTCTTCACCCTGTCCCCCTATATAGGGAATAGTAACTCTGTACCCTATCCCCCTATATAGGGAATAGTAACTCTGCACCCTGTCCCCCTATATAGGGAATTGTAACTCTGCACCCTGTCCCCCTATATAGGGAATAGTAACTCTGCACCCAGTCCCCCTATATAGGGAATAGTAACTCTGCACCCTGTCCCCCTATATAGGGAATAGTAACTCTGCACCCTATCCCCCTATATAGGGAATAGTAACTCTGCACCCTATCCCCCTATATAGGGAATAGTAACTCTGCACCCTGTCCCCCTATATAGGGAATAGTAACTCTGCACCCTATCCCCCTATATAGGGAATAGTAACTCTGCATAGTAACTCTGCACCCTGTCCCCCTATATAGGGAATAGTAACTCTGCACCCTATCCCCCTATATAGGGAATAGTAACTCTGCATAGTAACTCTGCACCCTATCCCCCTATATAGGGAATAGTAACTCTGCACCCTGTCCCCCTATATAGGTAATAGTAACTCTGCACCCTATCCCCCTATATAGGGAATAGTAACTCTGCACCCTGTCCCCCTTTATTGGGAATAGTAACTCTGCACCCTATCCCCCTATATAGGGAATAGTAACTCTGCACCCTGTCCCCCTATATAGGGAATAGTAAAACTGCACCCTGTCCCCCTATATAGGGAATAGTTACTCTGCACCCTGTCCCCCTATATAGGGAATAGTAACTCTGCACCCTGTCCGCCTAAATATGGAATAGTAACTCTGCACCCTGTCACCCTATATAGGGAATAGTAACTCTGTACCCTGTCCCCCTATATAGGGAATAGTAACTCTGCACCCTGTCCCCCTATATAGGGAATAGTAACTCTGCACCCTATCCCCCTATATAGGGAATAGTAACTCTGCATAGTAACTCTGCACCCTGTCCCCCTATATAGGGAATAGTAACTCTGCATAGTAACTCTGCACCCTATCCCCCTATATAGGGAATAGTAACTCTGCACCCTGTCCGCCTAAATATGGAATAGTAACTCTGCACCCTGTCCCCCTATATAGGGAATAGTAACTCTGTACCCTGTCCCCCTATATAGGGAATAGTAACTCTGCACCCTGTCCCCCTATATAGGGAATAGTAACTCTGCACCCTGTCCCCCTATATAGGGAATAGTAACTCTGCACCCTATCCCCCTATATAGGGAATAGTAACTCTGCATAGTAACTCTGCACCCTATCCCCCTATATAGGGAATAGTAACTCTGCACCCTATCCCCCTATATAGGGAATAGTAACTCTGCACCCTGTCCCCCTATATAGGGAATAGTAACTCTGCACCCTATCCCCCTATATAGGGAATAGTAACTCTGCACCCTATCCCCCTATATAGGGAATAGTAACTCTTCACCCTGTCCCCCTATATAGGGAATAGTAACTCTGTACCCTATCCCCCTATATAGGGAATAGTAACTCTGCACCCTGTCCCCCTATATAGGGAATAGTAACTCTGCACCCTGTCCCCCTATATAGGGAATAGTAACTCTGCACCCTATCCCCCTATATAGGGAATAGTAACTCTGCACCCTGTTCCCCTATATAGGGAATAGTAACTCTGCACCCTGTCCCCCTATATAGGGAATAGTAACTCTGCACCCAGTCCCCCTATATAGGGAATAGTAACTCTGCACCCTGTCCCCCTATATAGGGAATAGTAACTCTGCACCCTATCCCCCTATATAGGGAATAGTAACTCTGCACCCTATCCCCCTATATAGGGAATAGTAACTCTGCACCCTGTCCCCCTATATAGGGAATAGTAACTCTGCACCCTATCCCCCTATATAGGGAATAGTAACTCTGCATAGTAACTCTGCACCCTGTCCCCCTATATAGGGAATAGTAACTCTGCACCCTATCCCCCTATATAGGGAATAGTAACTCTGCATAGTAACTCTGCACCCTATCCCCCTATATAGGGAATAGTAACTCTGCACCCTGTCCCCCTATATAGGTAATAGTAACTCTGCACCATATCCCACTATATAGGGAATAGTAACTCTGCACCCTGTCCCCCTTTATTGGGAATAGTAACTCTGCACCCTATCCCCCTATATAGGGAATAGTAACTCTGCACCCTGTCCCCCTATATAGGGAATAGTAAAACTGCACCCTGTCCCCCTATATAGGGAATAGTTACTCTGCACCCTGTCCCCCTATATAGGGAATAGTAACTCTGCACCCTGTCCGCCTAAATATGGAATAGTAACTCTGCACCCTGTCCCCCTATATAGGGAATAGTAACTCTGTCCCCTGTCCCCCTATATAGGGAATAGTAACTCTGCACCCTGTCCCCCTATATAGGGAATAGTAACTCTGCACCCTGTCCCCCTATATAGGGAATAGTAACTCTGCACCCTATCCCCCTATATAGGGAATAGTAACTCTGTATAGTAACTCTGCACCCTATCCCCCTATATAGGGAATAGTAACTCTGCACCCTGTCCCCCTATATAGGTAATAGTAACTCTTCACCCTATCCCCCTATATAGGGAATAGTAACTCTGCACCCTGTCCCCCTTTATAGGGAATAGTAACTCTGCACCCTATCCCCCTATATAGGGAATAGTAACTCTGCACCCTGTCCCCCTATATAGGGAATAGTAACCCTGCACCCTGTCCCCCTATATAGGGAATAGTAACTCTGCACCCTGTCCGCCTAAATATGGAATAGTAACTCTGCACCCTGTCCCCCTATATAGGGAATAGTAACTCTGTACCCTATCCCCCTATATAGGGAATAGTTACTCTGCACCCTGTCCCCCTATATAGGCAAAAGTAACTCTGCACCTTATCCCCCTATATAGGGAATAGTAACTCTGCAACCTATCCCCCTATATAGGGAATAGTAACTGTGCACCCTGTCCCCCTATATAGGGAATAGTAACTGTGCACCCTGTCCCCCTATATAGGGAATAGTAACTCTGCACCCTGTCCCCCTATATAGGGAATAGTAACTGTGCACCCTGTCCACCTATATAGGGAATAGTAACCCTGCACCCTGTCCCCCTATATAGGGAATAGTAACTCTGCACCCTGTCCGCCTAAATATGGAATAGTAACTCTGCACCCTGTCCCCCTATATAGGGAATAGTAACTCTGTACCCTGTCCCCCTATATAGGGAATAGTTACTCTGCACCCTGTCCCCCTATATAGGGAATAGTAACTCTGCACCCTGTCCCCCTATATATGGAATAGTAACTCTGCACCCTGTCCCCCTATATAGGGAATAGTAACTCTGCACCCTCTCCCCCTATATAGGGAATAGTAACTATGTACCCTATCCCCCTATATAGGGAATAGTGTCTCTGCACCCTATCCCCCTATATAGGGAATAGTAACTCTGCACCCTGTCCCCCATATAGGGAATAGTAACTCTGCACCCTGTCCCCCTATATAGGGAATAGTAACTCTGCACCCTATCCCCCTATATAGGGAATAGTAACTCTGCACCCTATCCCACTATATAGGGAATAGTAACTCTGCACCCTATCCCCCTATATAGGGAATAGTAACTCTGCACCCTGTCCCCCTATATAGGGAATAGTAACTCTGTACCCTATCCCCCTATATAGGGAATAGTAACTCTGCACCCTGTCCCCCTATATAGGGAATAGTAACTCTGCACCCTATCCCCCTATATAGGGAATATTAACTCTGCACCCTGTCCCCCTATATAGGGAATAGTAACTCTGCACCCTATTCCCCTATATAGGGAATAGTAACTCTTCACCCTGTCCCCCTATATAGGGAATAGTAACTCTGCACCCTGTCCCCCTATATAGGGAATAGTAACTCTGCACCCTATCCACCTATATAGGGAATAGTAACTGTGAACCCTATCCCCCTATATAGGGAATAGTAACTCTGCACCCTGTCCCCCTATATAGGGAATAGTAACTCTGCACCCGATCCCCCTATATAGGGAATAGTAACTCTGCACCCTGTCCCCCTATATAGGGAATAGTAACTCTGCACCCTGTCCCCCTATATAGGGAATAGTAACTCTGCACCCTGTCCCCCTGTATAGGGAATAGTAACTCTGTACCCTGTCCCCCTATATAGGGAATAGTAACTCTTCACCCTGTCCCCCTATATAGGGAATAGTAACTCTGTACCCTGTCCCCCTATATAGGGAATAGTAACTCTGCACCCTGTCCCCCTATATAGGGAATAGTAACTCTGCACCCTGTCCCCCTATATAGGGAATAGTAACTCTGTACCCTGTCCCCCTATATAGGGAATAGTAACTCTGCACCCTATCCCCCTATATAGGGAATAGTAACTCTGCTCCCTGTCCCCCTATATAGGGAATAGTAACTCTGCACCCTGTCCCCCTATATAGGGAATAGTAACTCTGCACCCTGTCCCCCTATATAGGGAATAGTAACTATGCACCCTGTCCCCCTATATAGGGAATAGTAACTCTGTACCCTGTCCCCCTATATAGGGAATAGTAACTGTGCACCCTGTCCCCCTATATAGGGAATAGTAACTATGCACCCTGTCCCCCTATATAGGGAATTGTAACTCTGCACCCTATCCCCCTATATAGTGAATAGTAACTCTGCACCCTATCCCCCTATATAGGGTTGCAACACTCACTACCGAGCTCCCGACAAACAGTTATTATGCTGACGTTGCTTCCTGAGGCAGTTTGGAACTCGGTAGTGAGTGTTGCAACCGAGGACAGACGATATTTACGTGCTACTCACTTCAGCACTCAGTGGTCTTTTTCTGTGAGCTTGTGTGGCCTACCATTTGCGGCTGAGCCGTTGTTGCTCTTAGACATTTCCACTTCACAATAACAGCACTTACAGTTGACCGGGGCAGCTTTAGCAGGGCATAAATTTAACGAACTGACTTGTTGGAAAGGTGGCATCCTATGACGGTGCCACGTTGAAAGTCACTGAGCTCTTCAGTATGGGCCATTCTACTGCCAATGTTTGTCTATGGAGATTGCATGGCTGTGTGCTCAGTTGTATCCACCTGTCAGCAACGGATGTGGCTGAAATAGCCGAATCCACAAAGGGGTGTCCACATACTTTGTGTCCACATAGTGTATGTAGACTTGACGTTAGCTAATATGGTGACAACGATGTAGGCTGTGTGTAGCGGTTAGCAGTTATGATATGAAGGTTTGGCTTTGAGAGGTTTTTTCGCCTGGTCACAGACAGCTGATGTGTTGAGCACTGAAGTCCACAAGCGAAGGGAAAAGGTGAGAGGAAGAGAGCGCGTAGATGCTAGAAGGAATTATCCAATGATCAAAGGGATTGTGCTGTTTGTATGCGGCTGCTATGAAAGTGAACTGTGTTGACGTGTGATCAGGGGTGTATTCATTCCGCCGATTGTGTAGAAAAAAGTTTCTTAAACGGAAGCAAACAGAACAAAACGGGGATAAACATACAGTGGGGAAAAAAAGTACTTAGTCAGCCACCAATTGTGCAAGTTCTCCCACTTAAAAAGATGAGAGAGGCCTTTAATTTTCATCATAGGTACACGTCAACTATGACAGACAAATTGAGAAAAAAAAATCCAGAAAATCACATTGTTGGATTTTTAATTAATTAATTTGCAAATTATGTATTTGGTCACCTACAAACAAGCAAGATTTCTGGCTCTCACAGACCTGTAACTTCTTCTTTAAGAGGCTCCTCTGTCCTCCACTCGTTACCTGTATTAATGGCACCTGTTTGAACTTGTTATCAGTATAAAAGACACCTGTCCACAACCTCAAACAGTCACACTCCAAACTCCACTATGGCCAAGACCAAAGAGCTGTCAAAGGACACCAGAAACAAAATTGTAGACCTGAACCAGGCTGGGAAGACTTAATCTGCAATAGGTAAGCAGCTTGGTTTGAAGAAATCAACTGTGGGAGCAATTATTAGGAAATGGAAGACATACAAGACCACTGATAATCTCCCTCGATCTGGGGCTCCACGCAAGATCTCACCCCGTGGGGTCAAAATGATCACAAGAACGGTGAGCAAAAATCCCAGAACCACACGGGGGGACCTAGTGAATGACCTGCAGAGAGCTGGGACCAAAGTAACAAAGCCTACCATCAGTAACACACTACGCCGCCAGGGACTCAAATCCTGCAGTGCCAGACCTATCCCCCTGCTTAAGCCAGTACATGTCCAGGCCCGTCTGAAGTTTGCTAGAGTGCATTTGGATGATCCAGAAGAGGATTGGGAGAATTTCACATGGCTAGATGAAACCAAAATATAACTTTTTGGTAAAAACTCAACTCGTCGTGTTTGGAGGACAAAGAATGCTGAGTTGCATCCAAAGAACACCATACCTACTGTGAAGCATGGGGGTGGAAACATCATGCTTTGGGGCTGTTTTTCTGCAAAGGGACCAGGACGACTGATCCGTGTAAAGGAAAGAATGAATGGGTCCATGTATCGTGAGATTTTGAGTAAAAACCTCCTAAAAACCTTGTGAAGACTTACAGAAAACGTTTGACCTGTGTCATTGCCAACAAAGGGTATATAACAAAGTATTGAGAAACTTTTGTTATTGACCAAATACTTATTTTCCACCATAATTTGCAAATAAATTCATTAAAAATCCTACAATGTGATTTTCTGGATTTTCTTTTCTCATTTTGTCTGTCATATTTGACGTGTACCTATGATGAAAATTACAGGCCTCTCTCATCTTTTTAAGTGGGAGAACTTGCACAATTGGTGGCTGACTAAATACTTTTTCCCCCCACTGTACCTGAATTTGTCAACTAGAAACTCGTTTGCAACTGTTGGACTAATTATTTCACCCTAGATCAGCAAGGTGGTATTGAATGTGTCAATGTCTGTCACCTTGACTACTCAAATTTCTCTCAACCTGTGCACCTACGTTGTAAACTTTTATTCCCAGGCTAGGTTGTAGCAATCTCATGACGGGTACAGGGAAAGTGTTGTATCATATAGTAGCCTAAACCTATCGCTGTTACATTGACCTGGGTGAATGGAATATGAATGACAGTCATCCAATATGCTGTAATAGAAAGAAGGCCATGCTCATTAAAACAATTATCGTCCACCCTCATCTTAAACGGCAACGACCTCCACTGCTATAAATGTTTTGTTAGTAAACATATACATGTTTTGTTAGTAAGCCTATAAATGTTTTGTTAGTAAACCTATAAATGTTTTGTTAGTAAACCTATAAATGTTTTGTTAGTAAGCCTATAAATGTTTTGTTAGTAAACCTATAAATGTTTTGTTAGTAAACCTATAAATGTTTTGTTAGTAAACCTATAAAATGTTTTGTTAGTAAACCTATAAATGTTTTGTTAGTAAGCCTATAAATGTTTTGTTAGTAAACCTATAAATGTTTTGTTAGTAAACCTATAAATGTTTTGTTAGTAAACCTATAAATGTTTTGTTAGTAAGCCTATAAATGTTTTGTTAGTAAACCTATAAATGTTTTGTTAGTAAACCTATAAATGTTTTGTTAGTAAACCTATAAATGTTTTGTTAGTAAACCTATAAATGTTTTGTTAGTAAACCTATAAATGTTTTGTTAGTAAGCCTATAAATGTTTTGTTAGTAAACCTATACATGTTTTGTTAGTAAGCCTATAAATGTTTTGTTAGTAAGCCTATAAATGTTTTGTTAGTAAGCCTATAAATGTTTTGTTAGTAAGCCTATAAATGTTTTGTTAGTAAACCTATAAATGTTTTGTTAGTAAACCTATAAATGTTTTGTTAGTAAGCCTATAAATGTTTTGTTAGTAAACCTATAAATGTTTTGTTAGTAAACCTATAAATGTTTTGTTAGTAAACCAATAAATGGTTTGTACAGTCAAGGCTGGGTATTTCTGACACCTATTGTGTTGTGGGTGAGATTTGGATCGCAACCAATCGTTCTAAAGATGCTCTCATGACCAAATTAGATATGTCAAACACTTATTTTAAAGAAAACAGGTTTTTTTAAAAGAATTGTTATTTTTGGCTGGGTGGGAAACACTGCCAATTCTAGTCCACATGTAATCCCTGTGCCGGAGACGGGGGCTTCCCGGTCCAGGCTGACCATTTGTGATCTGTCTCCCCCTTCTATATTCTACTGTCTGAATAAATAAATAGAAATGACAGATTTTACTATTCTACACAGGCCTGCCCTTCAGTGGTATTTTTCAGAACACCATACTGTCCTCAGATGATTTTCTGCATCCCAAATGGAACCCTATTCCCTCCATAGTGCACTACTTTCGACAAGAGCTGGTCAAAAGTAGTGCGCTATATTGTATAGTGAATAGGGTGCATTTTGGGACGAAGACCTGGTCAGCAAATAGCTGATCTGTTGTTGTGGTCTGACTGATGGACACGTGCTTTAAATGTGCCTCAGTCAATTTCAAGATGGCTGTGATTGTATATAGTTTTCTATCAGAGATTAGGTCTATTGGTCTGAATGGGAGGACAGTCAGAACCTCTTGCAAACAGAGCAGGGGACCATTTAACTGGATTGGTAGACAGTCAGAATCTCTTGCAGGGCATTGAGGAGTATGCGCTCTAAAAATCAGTGGTTCAACAAGGGTTCTTCTAAGATCCTCACAGTTCTTCGAAGAACCTTAGGGTACTTGGCACTGAAAATTGCCCCACAAAAAGGTTATTCTAAGAACCCCATAGAAGGTGGGGTTCATCGAGGAACCTCCTTAGTTGGTGCGAGTTCTTGCAGGAACCTAAGTGCCCAACTGAAACATTTGGATTTGAATTTGAAAGGACAGCAGGTGCAGGCACCTGAAAAATGTAAAGATCTCCTTCATTTAAGGTAAGGTTTGTCCCTTATATGATTTAAAACCTCTTAAGGATCACACCCTTCTTTTTAAATTCCTCCTAAAAACGACAAACCCAAATCCAACTGCCTGTAGCTCAGGACCTGAAGCAAGGATATGCATAGTCTTGATACTATTTGAAAGGAAACACTGACGTTTGTGGAAATGTGAAATTAATGTAGGAGAACAAAACATAATAGATCTGGTAAAAGATAAAACAAACAAAAAAACATATGTTTTCTATTTTTATTGCATCATCTTTTAATTGAAAATAAAAGCCAAAGATTCAAATAGGAGGTAATTTAGATGTTGTCCACAAGAGGTCAACAGTGTATGTGCAAAGTTTCAGACTGATACCTTCAAGAATGAGCGAGCTACATAACATTTAGTATGAAGCCGGGGCGGCAGGTCACTTAGTGGTTAAGAGCGTTGTGCCAGTAACCGAAAGGTCACTGGTTCTAATCCCCGAGCCGACTAGGTGAAAAATCTGCCGATGTGCCCTTGAGCAAGGCACTTAACCCTAATTGCTCCTGTAAGTTGCTCTGGATAAGAGCGTCTGCTAAATGACTAAAATGTAAGTCACCCAGGTGTCCCTAAAGAGTTTGCCCAAATCCAAGGATGGATCATTAGCCTACATAAGACACTAACCTTCACACATCTAGATGTCCGGGCGGGGTGGGTGTGGAGCCAGAGAACAGCAGCAGGGGTCTGACTGAATGAACCAGTTTCTGCTGGAGAACTTGAATGTGGTCTCTTTGGTGTTGGCTCCCAGAGGTCATCTGAGTAAATCAGTGAGAACTCAGGTTTACTTATTACTTATTTTATTGAACTTTTATTTTAGCAGGAGGCCCTGCATCAGTACTTTTATGGATGAGCCCTGCATCAGTACTTTTACGGAAGAGCCCTGCATCAGTACTTTACGGATGAGCCCTGCATCAGTACTTTACGGATGAGCCCTGCATCAGTACTTTTACGGATGAGCCCTGCATCAGTACTTTACGGATGAGCCCTAAATCAGTACTTTACGGATGAGCCCTGCATCAGTACTTTACGGATGAGCCCTGCATCAGTACTTTACGGATGAGCCCTACATCAGTACTTTACGGATGAGCCCTGCATCAGTACTTTTACGGATGAGCCCTGCATCAGTACTTTACGGATGAGCCCTGCATCAGTACTTTACGGATGAGCCCTGCATCAGTACTTTACGGATGAGCCCTGCATCAGTACTTTACGGATGAGCCCTGCATCAGTACATCACATAAACAACACATATATACACTACCAGTCAAAAGTTTGGACTCACCTACTCATTCAAGGGTTTTTCTTTATTTTTACTATTTTCTACATTGTAGAATAATAGTGAAGACATCAAAACTATGAAATAACACATATGGAATCATGTAGTAAACAAAAAAGTGTTAAACAAATCAAAACATATGTTATATTTGAGATTCTTCAAATAGCCACCCTTTGCCTTGATGACAGCTTTGCACACTCTTGGCATTCTCTCAACCAGCTTCACCTGGAATGCTTTTCCAACAGTCTTGAAGGAGTTCCCACACATGCTGAGCACTTGTTGGCTGCATTTCCTTCACTCTGCGGTCCGACTCATCCCAAACCATCTCAACTGGGTTGAGGTCGGGGGATTGTGGAGGCCAGGTCATCTGATGCAGCACTCCATCACTCTCCTTCTCGGTAAAATAGCCCTTACACAGCCTTGAGGTGTGTTGGGTCATTGTCCTGTTGAAAAACAAATAATAGTCCCACTAAGCCCAAACCAGATGGGATGGCGTATCGCTGTAGAATGCTGTGTTAGCCATGCTGGTTAAGTGTGCCTTGAATTCTAAATAAATTACAGACAGTGTCACCAGCAAAGCACCCCCACACCATAACACCTCCTCCTCCATGCTTTACAGTGGGAAATACACATGCGGAGATCATCCATTCACCCACACCGCGTCTCACAAAGACACAGCGGTTGGAACCAAAAATCTCAAATTTGGACTCCAGACCAAAGGACAAATTTCCACCGATCGAATGTCCATTGCTCGTGTTTCTTGGCCGAGCAAGTCTCTTCTTCTTATTGGTGTCCTTTAGTAGTGGTTTCTTAGCAGCAATTCGACCATGAAGGCCTGATTCACACAGTCCCCTCTGAACAGTTGATGTTGAGATGTGTCTGTTACTTAAACTCTGTGAAGTATTTATTTGGGCTGCAATTTCTGAGGCTGGTAACTCTAATGAACTTAAGAGTTCTGAGGCTGGTAACTCTAATGAACTTATCCTCTGCAACAGAGGTAACTCTGGGTCTTCCATTCCTGTGGTGGTCCTCATCAGAGCCAGTTTCATCATAGCGCTTGATGGTTTTCGCAACTGCACTTGAAGAAATCTTCAAAGTTCTTGAAATGTTCCGTATTGACTGACCTTCATGTCTTAAAGTAATGATGGACTGTCATTTCTCTTTGCTTATCTGAGCTGTTCTTGCCATAATATGGACTTGGTCTTTTACCAAATAGGGCTATCTTCTGTATACCCCCCCATTCCTTGTCACAACACAACTGATTGGCTCAAACGCATTAAGAAGGAAATACATTCCACAAATTAACTTTTAAGAAGGCACACCTGTTAATTGAAATATATTCCAGGTGACTACCTCATGAAGCTGGTTGAGAGTATGCCAGGATTGTGCAAAGCTGTCATCAAGGCAAAGGGTGGCTATTTGTAGGATCTCAAATATAGAATATATATTTGGATTTTTTTAACACTTTTTTGGTTACTACATGATTCCATATGTGTTATTTCATAGTTTTGATGTCTTCACTATTATTCTACAATGTAGAAAATAGTACAAATAAAGAAAAACCTTTGAATGAGTAGGTGTTCTAAAACTTTTGACCGGTAGTGTATTTATACAGACCTAAAACGTGTTAGCATAGCCATTGTGTATTTTATGTTGACTGAGTCTCTAGCACTATAGAAGAAAAAGAAAAATCTATAAGAACTCAAGTTTACTATTACTTATTATATTGACCCTTTATTTTAGCAGGGGGGGGGGTGAGCCCTAGCCAATGTGTATTTTATGTTGACTATCACAAGCTGTGCCTGTGGTTTTCGAGTGCCCAATTTACTATTGGAAAACATATTTCATTATAGTGATTATATATATAGCAATCAAAGAAAAATATCTCAAATGAATAAATATGCAACCATTTAAAGTACTGTATGAGAAGAAAGAAAGTATTTTACTTCCCAGTCTAAAGTTACATATTTCCCATCCAGTAGAAATCAGTGTGAGTCTACAGTGTAATCACTAACTGAGTCCTCATCAACTTACATGTCGTCCAAATCTGTATACTTGGTCTTTAATTGAGCTTTTCCTGTTTTATTAGCCATGTTCTACTTTCTAATATAGCAATAAACTTGGGAGAACTAATTGAGCGTGCGTGCGTAATACGAGTCCCTCTTTGTTCTCTCGATTTGATCTGCCCAACGTAGGTTGTTGAGCTCAGCACAATGGCTTTTACTCACACAAAGGACCATCACATACTCCTGTAAAGCCCAGCTCATTGGCTATCGAGCTAGCTATGTTTCAAAACGATAGGTGGTCATTGGACCAAGATACAGTCAATCAAGTGAACACCGCCCGTCTCATTGGTGCGTAATCATGTCAATCCTTGGTGGGCTAATAAACCTTTTGTTTAGCCAATGCGTCATGCAGAATCATGAAACAGTTTGGTCGCCTTCTAGAGTATCTGAGGATTGCAGAAAAACCGAACTTGACTGGGTGAAACAAGGTGTAGCGTTTATATTATGTTGAAATGTGTTGTTGCAAGTTCAACTAGTCGGAATTCAGGCGAAACGCTGTATACAACATGGACCGTGTTAGGATTTAAAAAATGATTTTATCAAACAAAACAATGCTATGTTTTATCTCTGGGACCCTCAGGATGACAAATCAGAGCAAGATTACTGAATGTAAGTACATTATTTACCTTCAGAGATGAATGTATCAAACCAGTTGCCTTGATAAAAGTGTTTTGTTGTTGAGCACTATCTTATAACAATAGCATGGTATCTTTTCGCAGTAATACCTACTGTAAATTGAACACTGCAGTTAGATTAACAATAATTTAAGCTTTCTGCCCATATAAGACATGTATATGTCAGTGAAAATATGCTTTTGTTTACAACGTCATTGTAGTCACATTATCCCTATTGAGCAACAACTGTCCCGATTTCGGGACACCCATCCAGTAGAGGTAAAATGTATATTGTTTTATGATGATATCGTCTATCTTTTCATATTTGTGCAAATCTTTCTAGAACAGAAAAATGACTCACTTTTGTGTCTGTGTCTGCAGGTATACAGAGGAGGAGGCATACAAAGGTATGTGTCACGATCGTCGTAATGAGTGGACCAAGGCGCAGCGTGAAATGCGTACATCTTTTATTGAGTACTATTAACAATAACAAAACAACAAAACGGAACGAAACGTGAAGTCCTCGGTCATAAACACAAACCTACACGGAACAAGATCCCACAAAAGACAAGTGCACAACAGGCTGCCTAAGTATGGTTCCCAATCAGAGACAACGAGCCACAGCTGTCTCTAATTGGGAACCATCCCGGCCAACATAGAACCACATAAACTAGAACAAGAACATAGAAAACGAAACATAGAACCTAACACCCAGAAACTAACACATAGAAACTAACACCCTCAACATATAAAAGTCCCCAGAGCCAGGGCGTGACAGTGTGTCAATTGGTATTGGTATGTTATGCAGATCACATGTACCATCCTCCTCCCTTACCTCTTCAATGAAAATCCCATAGGTTTGTGTATGAAAACCATTATCAAAATAGTGTTTTTTCATTCACATTTACCACAAAAAATATGAATACTGCCGTGTGTATGTTTTGTTAAACATCTGTATAATTACTATTTTTGGGATTCACACCTTCCCTACACCTCTGATGAATATAACAGGAAACCTGTTAGATCGCCATGCACTGCTAAATCATTCTGGCTATGGATACGGAGAACATCAACACATTAACATCAACACTCCAGAGGATATATCGATTGGACTTGGGGCTCTGCTGAGAGTTTATCTCATATTTAGATTTTTGTATTCTGCTTTGCCACTAAAATCATAAAAACACTGAAAACTAAAATATTGTGTTATTTTTATACGTATTATTATTAATAATAATAATAGGGGGGGGCAGCTAAAAAAATCTACCCCAAAAGGTTCTTAGAGGATCCATTAAAAGGGGTTCTTAGAAGAACCATTTTAATGGGTTCTTCTAAGAACTTATAGGGGTTCCCCCACAGTTTCAATTAGAATCCCTAAAGGATTATGGTGATTACAAGATTATGTTCTATACTGTTTATGCATTGAATGGTTTGATCAGCACTTTCTCAATCTGTGACTGTTCGCCTGAGTTGGGCCTCTGGGCTTGAGGCCAACAACTGATAACAAGAACCTTGTCTAGGGGCCATCCTGGTTTCGATACAATTAGACAGTCTTCACAGCAAATGATATATCTGGCTGGCGGATTATTATTTTCTCACATACCACCCCTCCCCTTTGACCCATTCCACACATCTGTTGTTTGTCACGTAGACTAAGGAGGATGTACTTACTATAAAAGCTGTAACCCAACTGTGTTCGTTGGGTTCTCAACAATCACCTTCGGGTGGTTGTTGACCGCTCCATTATACAATTCTTATTAATAAAGTTTGATTGTTTAAAAAAATCTAAAAGTCTCTCTCATTTGGTTCGAAGTTCCACGACAGGATATTCCAGGAACCATTTATTTTTTAGAGTGTAGGGCTGGCATTCAATACGATTCTTTGTCTACAATGCTCCAAAAAAACATCATTTATGAATGAGCCCAGATTGGTGAATGGATTTCAGATTCAAGAGCTTTTCAGAAGATCATTGATGGGAACTTGACAGAGGATACAGGACAGAGCACTGAGCAGAGTGGCTTATTGTGAGGTAAGACTCATAAAATTTATAATGGCTGGAATGGAGTGAATGGAATGGTATCTAACAAGTGTTTGTAGGAACACACATTAAATACAGGTAGGAACACACATTAAATACAGGTAGGAACACACATTAAATACAGGTAGGAACACACATTAAATACAGGTAGGAACACACACATTAAATACAGGTAGGAACACACACATTAAATACAGGTAAAAAAATCTACCCCAAAAGGTTCTTAGAGGATCCATTAAAAGGGGTTCTTAGAAGAACCATTTTAAAGGGTTCTTCTAAGAATTTATAGGGGTTCCCCCACAGTTTCAATTAGAATCCCTAAAGGATTATGGTGATTACAAGATTATGTTCTATACTGTTTATGCATTGAATGGTTTGATCAGCATTTTCTCAATCTGTGACTGTTCGCCTGAGTTGGGCCTCTGGGCTTGAGGCCAACAACTGATAAGAAGAACCTTGTCTAGGGGCCATCCTGGTTTCGATACAATTAGACAGTCTTCACAGCAAATGATATATCTGGCTGGCGGATTATTATTTTCTCACATACCACCCCTCCCCTTTGACCCATTCCACACATCTGTTGTTTGTCACGTAGACTAAGGAGGATGTACTTACTATAAAAGCTGTAACCCAACTGTGTTCGTTGGGTTCTCAACAATCACCTTCGGGTGGTTGTTGACCGCTCCATTATACAATTCTTATTAATAAAGTTTGATTGTTTAAAGAAATCTAAAAGTCTCTCTCATCTGGTTAGAAGTTCCACGACAGGATATTCCAGGAACCATTTATTTTTTAGAGTGTAGGGCTGGCATTCAATACGATTCTTTGTCTACAATGCTCCAAGAAAACGTCATTTATGATTGAGCCCAGATGGGTGAATGGATTTCAGATTCAAGAGCTTTTCAGAAGATCATTGATGGGAACTTGACTGAGCAGAGTGGCTTATTGTGAGGTAAGACTTATAATGGCTGGAATGGAGTGAATGGAATGGTATCTAACACGTGTTTGTAGGAACACACACATTAAATACAGGTAGGAACACACACATTAAATACAGGTAGGAAAACACACATTAAATACAGGTAGGAACACACACATTAAATACAGGTAAGAACACACACATTAAATACAGGTAGGAACACACACATTAAATACAGGTAGGAACACACACATTAAATACAGGTAAGAACACACACATTAAATACAGGTAAGAACACACACATTGAATACAGGTAGGAACACACCTACTGTTGGCTTTATGTAGGCTATGTTTACACATTGGCAATGGCAATAGAAGTTTATTTTCGATTTATATCATTTTCATTTAGAATTTTGATTAACCACATGACATTGATTTTGAGATATGAAGGCTTTATTTTAAATGTAATTAAACTGTTCCACGAAAATGTGCATATGAAAATCATAACTGGCACGCAGATCAGTAAAAATTGTAAGATAACTTGCCACTCCAAATGGAAAAGGTTGCAGACCGTTTGTGAAGCCTATTACCGGCAACTTCAGGAGCGTAATGGCAGAATCTGTGAAGGCGGCAGCGGGCAGCGGGAGGAGGAAGGTCAGGATTTTTTAAAATTTATTCTTCTTAGGTTATATTGATCTCTGGCTCCCTCTTTAGTCATTTGCGTGTTTAATTTCAGTTCTTAAAGCATCAGACAAGCTCATTAGCCTACAGATAGTTCATTTTATTCAATCATGGGGTGTGTCCATATGTGGAAAAATACAAGTTTTAAAATGTCGACCAATCGATTGTTCCTAGAGATTATACATATGCCTTTCTTGACAGGAAACATTTAATTGGTGTAGCCGGTTATATTGTGGTAGGGTTATTTTCTATCGCCAGCCACCAGAACGATGCACAACTCAGGGAGTCCAACCAATACACAGACTCCCAATGTTGTGTCCCAAAGCTAACTTAGAGGTATTAATCAGGTTAGATGTCCTCTACATTATCGTCTATTTCACAGTTTGGCAATATTCAGGCAGACACAATTAACACAATAATACAGTTAACCCACCCACCCAGCAGAGAATTTCAGAGGAAATGCATGATGCTGTCTCATCTATCAGTATCACTATCCTTCACGTGTTTCCTCTGATTTCCTCTGAATTTCCTCTGCTGGGCGAAGTCACTGTATTATAGGTTTTCTGTATAATTGTGTCTGCCTGAGTATTGCTGTGATATTGACAAAGCTATAGACCCAGCTGGTCTATAGGTTCCAGTAGGATAGTAGACCCAGTTGGTCTATAGGTTCCAGTAGGATAGTAGACCCAGCTGGTCTATAGGTTCCAGTAGGATAGTAGACCCAGCTGGTCTATAGGTTCCAGTAGGATAGTAGACCCGGCTGGTCTATAGGTTCCAGTAGGATAGTAGACCCAGCTGGTCTATAGGTTCCAGTAGGATAGTAGACCCAGCTGGTCTATAGGTTCCAGTAGGATAGTAGACCCAGCTGGTCTATAGGTTCCAGTAGGATAGTAGACCCAATTGGTCTATAGGTTCCAGTAGGATAGTAGACCCGGCTGGTCTATAGGTTCCAGTAGGATAGTAGACCCAGCTGGTCTATAGGTTCCGGTAGGATAGTAGACCCAGCTGGTCTATAGGTTCCAGTAGGATAGTAGACCCAGCTGGTCTATAGGTTCCAGTAGGATAGTAGACCCAGCTGGTCTATAGGTTCCAGTAGGATAGTAGACCCAGCTGGTCTATAGGTTCCAGTAGGATAGTAGACCCAGCTGGTCTATAGGTTCCAGTAGGATAGTAGACCCAGCTGGTCTATATGTTCCGGTAGGATAGTAGACCCAGCTGGTCTATAGGTTCCAGTAGGATAGTAGACCCAGCTGGTCTATAGGTTCCAGTAGGATAGTAGACCCGGCTGGTCTATAGGTTCCAGTAGGATAGTAGACCCAGCTGGTCTATATGTTCCGGTAGGATAGTAGACCCAGCTGGTCTATAGGTTCCAGTAGGATAGTAGACCCAGCTGGTCTATAGGTTCCAGTAGGATAGTAGACCCAGCTGGTCTATAGGTTCCGGTAGGATAGTAGACCCAGCTGGTCTATAGGTTCCAGTAGGATAGTAGACCCAGCTGGTCTATAGGTTCCAGTAGGATAGTAGACCCAGCTGGTATAGTCTGAGAGCTAGCCGTTAGCCAGGTATTGTCTGACTTTGTAGAGCCACGTTCTGCAGCAATTACAGCTGCAAGTGTCTTGGGGTATGTCTCAATAAGCTTGGCACATCTAGCCACTGGGATTTTTGCCCATTCCTCAAGGCAAAACTGATCCAGCTCCTTCAAGTTGGATGGGTTCCGCTGGTGTACAGCAATCTTTAAGTCATACCACAGATTCTCAATTGGATTGAGGTCTGGGCTTTGACTAGGCCATTCCAAGACATTTAAATGTTTCTCCTAAAGCACTCGAGTGTTGCTTTAGCAGTATGCTTAGGGTCATTGTCCTGCTGGAAGGTGAACCTCCTTCCCAGTCTCAAATCTCTGGAAGACTGAAGCAGCTTTCCCTCAAGAATTTCCCTGTATTTAGCGCCATCCATTATTCCTTCAATTCTGACCAGTTTCCCAGTCCCTGCCGATGAAAAACATCCAAACAGCATGATGCTGCCACCACCATGCTTCACTGTAGGGATGGTGTTCTTGGGGTGATGAGATGTGTTGGGTTTGCGCCAGACATAGCTGTCACGTTCGTTGTATAAAGGATCGGTGCAGCGTGGTATGCGTACATAGTCGTTTATTTTAATAAACACTGACAAAATAACAAAATCCAACAGAACGTGAAGTTCAAGAGGCTAAACATCAAACAAGCCAAACAAAAACAAGATCCCACAACTAAGGTAGGCAACATGGCTGCCTAAGTATGATCCTCAATCAGAGACAACGACCGACAGCTGCCTCTGATTGGGAACCACACCCGGCCAACATAGAAATATATAAATTAGATTTCACACCCTGACCAACCCAACTAGAGATCTCAATGTCAGGGCGTGACAATAGCGTTTTCCTTGATGGCCAAAAAGCTCAATTTTAGTCTTATCTGACCAGAGTACCTTCTTCCAAATGTTTGGGGAGTATCCCACATGCCTTTTGGCAAACACCAAACGTGTTTGCTTATTTTTTTCTTTAAGCAATGGCTTTTTTCTGGCCACTCTTCCGTAAAGCCCAGCTCTGTGGAGTGTACGGCTTAAAGTGGTCCTATGGACAGCTACTCCAATCTCTGCTGTGGAGCTTTGCAGCTCCTTCAGGGTTATCTTTGGTCTCTTTGTTGCATGTCTGATTAATGCCCTCCTTGCCTGGTCCATGAGTTTTGGTGGGCGGCCCTCTCTTGGCAGGTTTGTTGTGGTGATTCTTTCAATTTTTTAATAATGGATTTAATGGTGCTCCATGGGATGTTCAAAGTTTCGTATATATTTTTATAACCCAACCCTGATCTGTATGTCTCCACAACTTTGTCCCTGACCTGTTTGGAGAGCTCCTTGGTCTTCATGGTGCCGCTTGCTTGATGATGCCCCTTGCTTAGTGGTGTTGCAGACTCTGGGGCCTTTCAGAACAGGTGTATATATACTGAGATCATGTGACAGATCATGTGACACTTAGATTGCACACAGGTGGATTTTATTTAACTAATTATGTGACTTCTGAAGGTAATTGGTTGCACCAGATCTTATTTAGGGGATTCATAGCAAAGGGGGTGAATATATAGGCATTTTTTTTCATTTTTCATTTCACTTCTACTATTTTGTGTACGTCCATTACATTGAATCCAAATAAAATTCCATTTAAATTACATGTTGTAATGCAACAAAATAGGAAAAATGTCAAAGGGGATTAATTATTTTGCAAGGCACTGTATATTCTCCAGACTTGCACATATGGAATTCTTGATATTTTGTCAATGTTTTATTCTAGATAACATTTACTTTTAAAAAATGTGCCCAAAAAACTTTTTACATACGTCTTTAGTATTTTACAGCTAGAAAGATGAAAAAAGTATTTATCCACAATCTGCTCTGGACAAGTCCGGTCCTGGAGCGTCTTAACAAAATTACACCAAAATATTTAGTCTGACTTCATCCAGTGTCCAGAAAATTGGATTTGCATGATATGCAAATATGCAAATATTTATTGTTGATAATATATTTCAGAAATGTTTTAATTACAAAAAAAGTATTATATTTAGTGTTCACATTCCACTGTTAAATGTTGATTGTGATATGATTAAGGGGAAAAAAATACCCTATGAGTGTGTGGTGCCTTGCCTTAAGAGGATTTAGGTAGCCCTATGACAGTGTTATATAGCCCTATGACAGTGTTATGTAGCCCTATGACAGTGTTATATAGGCCTATGACAGTGTTATGTAGCCCTATGACAGTGTTATGTAGCCCTATGACAGTGTTATATAGCCCTATGACAGTGTTATGTAGCCCTATGACAGTGTTATGTAGCCCTATGACAGTGTTATATAGCCCTATGACAGTGTTATGTAGCCCTATGACAGTGTTATGTAGCCCTATGGCAGTGTTATGTAGCCCTATGACAGTGTTATATAGCCCTGTGAGAGTGTTATATAGCCCTATGACAGTGTTATGTAGCCCTATGACAGTGTTATATAGACCTATGACAGTGTTATGTAGCCCTATGACAGTGTTATGTAGCCCTATGACAGTGTTATATAGCCCTATGACAGTGTTATATAGACATATGACAGTGTTATGTAGCCCTATGACAGTGTTATGTAGCTCTATGACAGTGTTATGTAGCCCTATGACAGTGTTATGTAGCCCCATGACAGTGTTATATAGACCTATGACAGTGTTATGTAGCCCTATGACTGTTAAAAAGCCCTTATGAAAGAGGGCTCAATTAAAGTGTTAAAATGTTTGCCTATTATGTCAGTGCTGGTTAGTGATTGTTGTACTTTTTCTTTGTGGACGGTCCCTTCAATCTCTTCAATGCAGCCAGTGGCATTAGACGGGGGCTGGTACACTGGGTGTCAGGGGGCCGTCTCTACTACTGGGGTCTCTGGGAAGACAGAGGGTAGTACCCTGGTGTATTCTGTGATGAGAAGAGCCACCTCCAGCAGTGGGAGTGTAGTAACAACTCACACTGCTCTCTCTGAAAAGACAGACTCTGTACCTCCACATCAACGACAGCAATGATCTGGTGCTGTCCAGAGACACGGGGGCCTCGGAGTCGCTGGATCATCTCCGGTACAACGGACGGCCCCTGCTCAAGGACCCACAGAGGTAAGGGATTATAATTACAAGTCTCAACAAACTTCACAACAAGCAAGGTAAAAAAAAATATGTGGGAAAAAAGCAGGAGTAAGATCCATGTTACACAGAACTAAATCTGACAGTACATTTTTATTGAAAATAAAACTACATATTTCCCCCTGAGAATCCACAACGTACAGTAACACAGAGACACACACACAGGGACACACACACACACACACACACACACACACACACACACACACACACACAGAGAGAAAGAGAGACACACACGCACACACATAAAGCCAGTGTCCCATAAGAGTGTTCAAATAGGAGGCCATAATCACCAACAAGGTCACACAGGGAGGCAGGGAGGCAGGGAGGCAGGGAGGCAGGGAGGCAGGCAGGCAGAGAGGCAGGGAGGCAGGGAGGCAGGGAGGCAGAGAGGCAGAGAGGCAGAGAGGCAGGGAGGCAGGGAGGCAGGGAGGCAGGGAGGCAGAGAGGCAGGGAGGCAGGGAGGCAGGGAGGCAGGGAGGCAGACACACAATCATACGGTAAAACCCTTGGGGCTGAAACCTACGCCACACTGACACAATACATCCCTTGGGGCTGAAACCTATGTCACACTGAGCACTTAAGTACACACACACACGCATAGTAACCCCTGTCCTCGTTTCCTTCAGTCTCTTTACCATTGAAGGAAACGCATTCGGACGTCTCTGTCAGTTTCCCTTCAGGTATAAAGACCAATGGTACGGAGACTGCACCTTGACAGACTCCTCTGATGGATGCCTCTGGTGTGCCATAGAAACAAACTACTAAGACAATGAACTGTGGGGCTACTGTCCATCCAAATGTGAGTATTACATCTATTACTTACTCTTTGTCAATATACCTCTCTCTCTCTCTCTCTCTCTCTCTCTCTCTCGTCTCTCTCTCTCTTCTCTCTCTGTCTCTCTCTCTCTCTCTCTCTCTCTCTCTCTCTCTGTCTCTCTGTCTCTCTCTCTCTCTCTCTCTCCTACTCTCTCTCTCTCTGTCTCTCTCTCTCTCTGTCTCTCTCTCTCTCTCTCTCTCTCTCTCTCTCATCTCTCTCTCTCTCTCCCTACTCTCTCTCTCTCTCTCTCTCTCTCTCTCTCTCTCTCTCTCTCGTCTCTCTCTCTCTCTCTCTCTCTCTCTCTCTCTCTCTCTCTCTCTCTGTCTCTCTCTCTCTCTGTCTCTCTCTCTCTCTCTCTCTCTCTCTCTGTCTCTCTCTCTCTCTCTCTCTCTCTCTCTCTCTCTCTCTCTCTCTCTCTCTCTCTCTCTCTCTCTCTCTCTCTCTCTCTCTCTCTCTCTCTCTCTCTCTCTCTCTCTCTCTCTCTCTGTCTCTCTCTCTCTCTCTCTCTCTCTCTCTCTCTCTCTCTCTCCCTACTCTCTCTCTCTGTCTCTCTCTCTCTCTCTCTCTGTCTCTCTGTCTCTCTGTCTCTCTCTCTCTCTCTCTCTCTCTCTCTCTCTCTCTCTCTCTCTCTCTCTCTCTCTCTCTCTCTCTCTCTCTCTCTCTCTCTCTCTCTCTCTACACTCAGAAGTTCCAAAAGAATAAAGACATTTCAAATGTCATATTATGGCTATATACAGTGTTGTAACAATGTGCAAATAGTTAAAGTACAAATGGCAAAATAAATACACATAAATATGGGTTGTATTTACAATGGTGTTTGTTCTTCACTGGTTGTCATTTTCTTGTGGCAACAGGTCACAAATCTTGCTGCTGTGATGGCACACTGTGGTATTTCACCCAGTAGATAAGGGAGTTTATCAAAATTGGGTTTTTTTTCGAATTATTTTTGGATCTGTGTAATCTGAGGGAAATATGTGTCTCTAATATGGTCATACATTTGGCAGGAGGTTAGGAAGTGCAGCTCAGTTTCCGCCTCATTTTGTGGGCAGTGTGCACATAGCCTGTCTTCTCTTGAGAGCCAGGTCTGCCTACGGCAGCCTTTCTCAATAGCAAGGCTATGCTCATTGAGTCTGTACATAGTCAAAGTTTTCCTTAAGTTTGGGTCAGTCACAGTGGTCAGGTTTTCTGCCACACTGTACTCTCTGTTTAGGGCCAAATAGCATTCTAGTTTGTTAAGTTTTTTTGTTAATTATTTCCAATGTGTCAAGTAATTATCTTTTTGTTTTTTCATGATTTGGTTGGGTCTAATTGTGTTGTTGTCCTGGGGCTCTGTGGGGTCTGTTTGTGTTTGTGAACAGAACCCCAGGACCAGCTGGCTTAGGGGACTCTTCTCCAGGTTAATCTCTCTGTAGGTGATGGCTTTGTTATGGAAGGTTTGGGAATCACTACCTTTTAAGTGGTTATAGAATTTAAAGGATTTTTTCTGGATTTTTTTTGTGAATTCTTGGTTGGTGAGCGGACCCCAGACCTCAAAACCATAAAGGGCAATGTGTTCTATAACTGATTCAAGTATTTTTAGCCAGATCCTAATTGGTATGTTGAATTTTATGTTCCTTTTGATGGCATAGAAGGCCCTTCTTGCCTTGTCTCTCAGATCGTTCACAGCTTTGTGGAAGTTACCTGTGGCGCTGATGTTTAGGCCGAGGTATGTATAGTTTTTTGTGTGCTCTAGGGCAATGGTGTCTAGATGGAATTTGTATTTGTAGTTCTGGCAACTGGACCTTTTTTGGAACACCATTATTTTTACTGAGATTTACTGTCAGGGCCCAGGTCTGACAGAATCTGTGCAGAATATCTAGGTGCTGCTTTAGGCCCTCCTTGGTTGGTGACAGAACCACCAGATCATCAGCAAACAGTAGACATTTGATTTCAGTAGGGGTGAGGCCGGGTGCTGCAGACTGTTCTAGTGCCCTCGCCAATTCGTTGATATATATATATGTTGAAGAGGGTGGGGCTTAAACTGCATCCCTGCCTCACCCCACGGCCCTGTGGAAAGAAATGTGTGTGTTTTTTGTCAATTTTATCCGTACACTTGTTGTTTGTGTACATGGATTTTATAATGTCGTATGTTTTTCCCCCAACCCCACTTTCCATCAATTTGTATAACAGACCCTCATGCCAAATTGAGTCAAAATATTTTTTGAAATCAAGAAAGCATGAGAAGACTTTGCCTTTATTTTGGTTTGTTTGTTTGTCAATTAGGGTGAGCAGGGTGAATACGTGGTCTGTTGTACGGTAATTTGGTAAGAAGCCAATTTGACATTTGCTCAGTACATTGTTTTCATTGAGGAAATGAACTAGTCTGTTGTTAATGATAATGCAGAGGATTTTCCCAAGGTTGCTGTTGATGCATATCCCACGGTAGTTATTGGTCTGTATATTTTATCATTTCATTGAGGATACCATCAACACCACAGGCCTTTTTGGGTTGGAGGGTTTGTATTTTGTCCTTTAGTCCATTCAATGTAATTGGAGAATCCAGTGGTTTCCGGTAGTCTTTAATAGTTGATTCTAAGATTTGTATTTGATCATGTATAATGTTTTGCTGTTTGTTCTTTGTTATGGGACCAAAAAGATTGGAGAAGTGGTTTACAAATACATCTCCGTTTTGGATAGATAGCTCTTCATGTTGTTATTTGTTTTCTACTGCCAAGTTTACACCTTTACTATTACAGTGAAACGTTTTGTCCAGGAAGTTGTATAAAAGGGTTTGAATTTGTTGTTGCCCAATTGTTTTTTGGTAGGTTTCCACACTACTTTCCTTCCATCTATAGTATATCTTAATATTTTTCAGTTCCTTTGGCTTTGATGCCTCATGATTTTCTATTGCTCTGTTCAAGTAAACTGTTGATGTGATTTGATAGGGGTGTCAGTGGGATGACTTTGAAGGCTCCGAGAGACTCTCTTGAAAAAGCCAAACCTTGACCCAGAAAATGTAAAAAACTATCGGCCTATATCGAATCTTCCATTCCTCTAAACATTTTTGAAAAAGCTGTTGTGCAGCAACTCATTGCCTTCCTGAAGACAAAAAATTTATACGAAACACTTCAGTCTGGTTTTAGACCCCATCATAGCACTAAGACCGCACTCGTGAAGGTGGTAAATTAACTTTTAATGGCGTCAGACCAAGGCTCTGCATCTGTTCTCGTACTCCTAGACCTTAGTGCTGCTTTTGACACCATCGATCACCACATTCTTTTGGAGAGATTGTAAACCTTAATTGGTCTACACAGACAAGTTCTTGCCTGGTTTAGATATTATCTGTCGGAAAGATATCAGTTTGTCTCTATGGATGGTTTGTCCTCTGACAAATCAATTGTACGTTTCAGTGTTCCTCAAGGTTCCGTTTTAGGACCACAATTGTTTTCACTATATATTTTACCTCTTGGTGATGTCATTCGGAAACACAATGTTAACTTTCATTGCTATGCGGACGACACACATCTCTACATTTCGATTAAACATGGTGAAGCCCCAAAATTGCCTACCCTGGAAGACAAAAGGAAGTGGATGGTGGCAAATGTTTTACTTTTAAACTCGGACAAAACAGAGATGCTAGTTCTAGGTCCCAAGAAACAAAGAGATCTTCTGTTGGATCTGACAATTAATCTTGATGGTTGTACAGTTGTCTCAAATAAAACTGTGAAGGACCTCGGCATTACTCTGGAACCTGATCTCTCTTTTGACGAACATATCAAGAATATTTAAAGGACAGCTTTTTTCCATCTCCGTAACATTGCAAAAATCAGAAACGGTTTGTCCAGAAATGATGCAGAAAAGCTAATCCATGCTTTTGTCCCTTCTAGATTAGACTACTGCAATGCTCTACTCTCCGGCTACCCGGATAAAACACTAAATAAACTTCAGTTAGTGCTAAATACGGCTGCTAGAATCTTGACTAGAACCAAAACATTTGATCATATTACTCCCAGTGCTAGCCTCTTTTCTACTGGCTTCCTGTTAAGGCTAGGGCTGATTTCAAGGTTTTACTGCTAACCTACAAAGCATTACATGGGCTTGCTCCTACCTATCTCTCCGATTTGGTCCTGCCATACATACCTACACGTACGCTACGGTCACAAGACGCAGGCCTCCTTATTGTCCCTAGAATTTCTAAGCAAACAGCTGGAGGCAGGGCTTTTTTTAGAGCTTTTTTTTTATTTTCTCCTATAGAGCTCCATTTTTATGGAATGGTCTGCCTATCCATGTGAGAGACGCAGACTTGGTCTCAACCTTTAAGTCTTTATTGAAGACTCATCTCTTCAGTAGGTCCTATGATTGCGTGTAGTCTGGCCCAGGGTTGCAAAGGTGAACGGAAAGGCACTGGAGCGACAAACCGCCCTTGCTGTCTCTGCCTGGCCAGCTCCCCTCTCTCCACTGGGATTCTCTGCCTCTGACCCTATTACGGGGGCTGAGTCACTTACTGGTGCTTTCCATGCTGTCCCTAGGAGGGGTGCGTCACTTGAGTGGGTTGAGTCACTGATGTGATCTTCCTGTCCGGTTTGTCACTCCCTCAGGCTTGTGCAGTGAGGAGATCTTCGTGGGCTATACTCAGCCTTGTCTCAGGGTAGTAGGTTGGTGGTCTGTTGATATCCCTCTGGTGGTGTGAGGGCTGTGCTTTGGCAAAGTGGGTGGGGTTATATCCTGCCTAGTTGGCCCTGTCCGAGGGTATCGTTGGACGGGGCCACAGTGTCTCCCGACCCACCCCGTCTCAGCCTCTAGTATCTATGCTACAATAGTCTATGTGTCTTATCCAGTGTCCTGTGTGAATTTAAGTATGCTCCCTCTAATTATCTCTCTCTCCCTCCCATCCTGTAGGACCTGAGCCCTAGGTCCCTGCCTCAGGACTACCTGGCCTGATGACTCCTTGCTGTCCCCTGTCCAATTGGTCGTGCTGCTGCTCCAGTTTCCACTCTTCTGCCTGCGGCTATGGAACCCTGACCTGTTCACCGGACGTGCTACCTTGGCCCAGACCTGCTGTTTTCAACTCTCTCTCTCTACCGCAGCTGCTATTTCAACCTCTAAATGACCGGCTATGAAAAGCCAAGTGACATTTACTCCTGATGTACTGACCTGTTGCAACCTATACAACCACTGTGATTATTATTTGACCCTTTAAGGCCACTCCAGGACCTTAATGTGCTTCTTCTTGAGCCACTCCTTTGTTGCCTTGGCCGTGTGTTTTGGGTCATTGTCATGCTGGAATACCCATCCACGACCCATTTTCAATGCCCTGGCTGAGGGAAGGAGGTTCTCACCCAAGATTTGACGGTACATGGCCCCGTCCATCGTCCCTTTGATGCGGTGAAGTAGTCCTGTCTCCTTAGCAGAAAAACACCCCCAAAGCATAATGTTTCCATGTTTGACGGTGGGGATGGTGTTCTTGGGGTCATAGGCAGAATTCCTCCTCCTCCAAACACGGCGAGTTGAGTTGATGCCAAAGAGCTCCATTTTGGTCTCATTTGACCACAACACGTTCACCCAGTTCTCCTCTGAATCATTCAGATGTTCATTGGCAAACTTCAGACGGCCCTGTATATGTGCTTTCTTGAGCAGGGGGACCTTGCGGGCGCTGCAGGATTTCAGTCCTTCACGGCGTAGTGTGTTACCAATTGTTTTCTTGGTGACTATGGTCCCAGCTGCCTTGAGATCATTGACAAGATCCTCCTGTGTAGTTCGGGGCTGATTCCTCACCGTTCTCATGATCATTGCAACTCCACGAGGTGAGATCTTGCATGGAGCCCCAGACCGAGGGAGATTGACAGTTATTTTGTGTTTCTTCCATTTGCGAATAATCGCACCAACTGTTGTCACCTTCTCACCAAGCTGCTTGGCGATGGTCTTGTAGCCCATTCCAGCCTTGTGTAGGTCTACAATCTTGTCCCTGACATCCTTGGAGAGCTCTTTGGTCTTGGCCATGGTGGAGAGTTTGGAATCTGATTGATTGATTGCTTCTGTGGACAGGTGTCTTTTATACAGGTAACAAACTGAGATTAGGAGCACTTTAAGAGTGTGCTCCTAATCTCAGCTCGTTACCTGTATATAAGACACCTGGGAGCCAGAAATCTTTCTGATTGAGAGTTGTTCAAATACTTATTCCCCTCATTAAAATGCAAATCAATTTATAACATTTTTGACATGCGTTTTTCTGGATTATTTTGTTGTTATTCTGTCTCTCACTGTTCAAATAAACCTACCATTAAAATTATAGACTGATCATTTCTTTGTCAGTGTGCAAACGTACAAAATCAGCACGGGATCAAATACTTTTTTCCCCTCACTGTACTACCATACCTGTTCAAAGGCACTTAAATATTTTGTCTTGCCCATTCACCCTCTGAATAGCACACATACACAATCCATGTCTCAATTGTCTCAAGGCTTAAAAATCCTTCTTTAACCTGTCTCCTCCCCTTCATTTACACTGATTAAAGTGGATTTAACAAGTGACATCAATAAGGGATCATAGCTTTTCACCTGGATTCACCAGGTCAGTCTTTTATTTTATTTATCTTATTTCACCTTTATTTAACCAGGTAAGCCAGTTGAGAACAAGTTCTCATTTACAACTGCGACCTGGCCAAGATAAAGCAAAGCAGTGCGATAAAAACAACAACAACACTGAGTTACATATGGGGTAAAACAAAACAGAAAGTCAAAAATACAACAGAAAATATATATACAGTATGTGCAAATGTAGCAAGTTATGGAGGTAAGGCAATAAATAGGCCATATAGTCTACTGTCTGTCATAGAAAGAGCAGTTGTTCCTAATGTTTTGTATACTCAGTGTAAATATAGGCAGTGTAAATAAACAGTATAACAATAGACAATATAAAGTAGTAGACATATTAGAATAAGCTACAGTCTATATAAATATATACAGTACATACAGTGGGGGAAAAAAGTATTTAGTCAGCCACCAATTGTGCAAGTTCTCCCACTTAAAAAGATGAGAGAGGCCTGTAATTTTCATCATAGGTACACGTCAACTATGACAGACAAATTGAGAAGAAAAAAATCCAGAAAATCACATTGTAGGATTTTTTATGAAATTATTTGCAAATTATGGTGGAAAATAAGTATTTGGTCACCTACAAACAAGCAAGATTTCTGGCACTCACAGACCTGTAACTTCTTCTTTAAGAGGCTCCTCTGTCCTCCACTCGTTACCTGTATTAATGGCACCTGTTTGAACTTGTTATCAGTATAAAAGACACCTGTCCACAACCTCAAACAGTCACACTCCAAACTCCACTATGGCCAAGACCAAAGAGCTGTCAAAGGAGAAACAAAATTGTAGACCTGCACCAGGCTGGGAAGACTGAATCTGCAATAGGTAAGCAGCTTGGTTTGAAGAAATCAACTGTGGGAGCAATTATTAGGAAATGGAAGACATACAAGACCACTGATAATCTCCCTCGATCTGGGGCTCCACGCAAGATCTCACCCCGTGGGGTCAAAATGATCACAAGAACGGTGAGCAAAAATCCCAGAACCACACGGGGGGACCTAGTGAATGACCTGCAGAGAGCTGGGACCAAAGTAACAAAGCCTACCATCAGTAACACACTACGCCGCCAGGGACTCAAATCCTGCAGTGCCAGACATGTCCCCCTGCTTAAGCCAGTACATGTCCAGGCCCGTCTGAAGTTTGCTAGAGTGCATTTGGATGATCCAGAAGAGGATTGGGAGAATGTCATATGGTCAGATGAAACCAAAATATAACTTTTTGGTAACAACTCAACTCGTCGTGTTTGGAGGACAAAGAATGCTGAGTTGCATCCAAAGAACACCATACCTACTGTGAAGCATGGGGGTGGAAACATCATGCTTTGGGGCCAGGACGACTGATCCGTGTAAAGGAAAGAATGAATGGGGCCATGTATCGTGAGATTTTGAGTGAAAACCTCCTTCCATCAGCAAGGGCATTGAAGATGAAACGTGGCTGGGTCTTTCAGCATGACAATGATCCCAAACACACCGCCCGGGCAACGAAGGAGTGGCTTCGTAAGAAGCATTTCAAGGTCCTGGAGTGGCCTAGCCAGTCTCCAGATCTCAACCCCATAGAAAATCTTTGGAGGGAGTTGAAAGTCCATGTTGCCCAGCGACAGCCCCAAAACATCACTGCTCTAGAGGAGATCTGCATGGAGGAATGGGCCAAAATACCAGCAACAGTGTGTGAAAACCTTGTGAAGACTTACAGAAAACGTTTGACCTGTGTCATTGCCAACAAAGGGTATATAACAAAGTATTGAGAAACTTTTGTTATTGACCAAATACTTATTTTCCACCATAATTTGCAAATAAATTCATAAAAAATCCTACAATGTGATCTTCTGGAAAAAAAATTCTCATTTTGTCTGTCATAGTTGACGTGTACCAATGATGAAAATTACAGGCCTCTCTCATCTTTTTAAGTGGGAGAACTTGCACAATTGGTGGCTGACTAAATACTTTTTTCCCCCACTGTATACTATAAGTAGATACAGTGCCTTCAAGTATTCACTGCCCTTGACTTTTTTCCACTATTTGTTGTTTTACAGCCTGAATTTAAAATATTCACATTTCAGTCATTTAGCAGACGCTCTTATCCAGAGCGACTTACAGTAGCAGTTAGGGTTAAGGGCTTTGCTCAAGGGCACATCGACAGGTCTTTCACCTAGTCAGCTCGGGGATTTGAACTAGCAACCTTTCAGTTACTATCCCGAGGTTCTTAACCACTAAACTAACCGCCATCCCATGATGACGACACCACTATGCTTGAAAATATGGAGAGTGGTACTCAGTAATGCGTTATATTGGATTTGCCCCTGTATTCAGGACAAAAAGTTAATTGCTTTTGCCAATTTTTTTCCAGTATTACTTTAGTGCCTTGTTGCAAAAAGGATGCATGTTTTGGAATATTTGTATTCTATACAATAAGTGAGTATTGTGGAGTAATAATAACAATACAACTACAATAATGTTTCCATCCACAGTTATGTGAGTAAAGTCATACCCGTATAAAAAAAAGCACGACAGCTGTGATGGAAGTTTCAGTACAATTTTATAAATGCAGACAGATCATTTATTAGATATTTTTTCTTTTCAGACCAGTCCAGTCCATTTTAATCCAGTCAATTTTAGTTCAGTCCAGTCTAGTCCAGTCTAGTCTAGTCCAGTCCATTTCAATCCTGTCCAGTTCGTTTTAATTCAGTCCAGTTTATTCCAGTCCAGTTCATTCCAGTCCAGTTCATTTCAGTCTAGTCCAGTCTAGTCCAGTTCAGTTCTTTATGATTTGATTTGGTTTATTATGGGCAGGTGTATTTGTTGTAGCACAGTTTTCTACAATGTGTTTCCATGTGTTTGTGATCAGCAGAAGAGGCAGGTTCATGCTCCGGTCCGTGGATTCCCTACGCTGCCAGGTGCTACCGCCTCCAGCACACTAAGAAGACCTGGACAGAGGCTCAGATGGAATGTCTCAAGGACGGAGGCGACCTGGCCAGCATCCACAACATCGAGCAGCACAGCTTTGTGATGTCACAGCTGGGATATGGTCAGTGAAACACTGATACGCTAGAGTTCGCACGTTAGACAGTGAGTGAAAATGGTAACACTAACCCTCCCCTCCTTACCTTCCCCCCTCCCCTCCCCTCCCCTCCTCTCCTCTGTCCCAGTGGCCGCTGACGAGCTGTGGATCGGGATGAACGACGTCAAGATGCGACCACTGTTTGAGTGGAGCGACCAATCCGCTGTCACCTTCATCTGGTGGGAGGAAGCCACGCCAAGGGAGGGCAACTGTGTCCTGCTCAGGGGAGAGGTACGGTATATACCCCCTGTACCATCACCCCCCTCCACGCTGCCCCCATCACCCACCTCCACGCTGCCCCTAACACCCCCTAACCCTGGCCCTAACCCTAACACCCCCTAACCCTGGCCCTAACCCTGGCCCTAACCCTAACACCCCCTAACCCTGCCCCTAACCCTAACACCCCCTAACCCTGGCCCTAACCCCCTCTAACCCTGGCCCTAACCCTAACACCCCCTAACCCTGGCCCTAACCCTAACACCCCCTAACCCTGGCCCTAACCCTAACACCCCCTAACCCCTAACCCTAACACCCCCTAACCCCTAACCCTAACACCCTCTAACCCCTAACCCTAACACCCTCTAACCCCTAACCCTAACACCCCGTAACCCTGGCCCTATCATCCTATAACCCTGGCCCTAACCCTAACCCTAACACCCTCTAACCCCTAACCCTAACACCCCGTAACCCTGGCCCTATCATCCTATAACCCTGGCCCTAACCCTAACCCTAACACTCTCTAACCCCTAACCCTAACACCCCGTAACCCTGGCCCTATCATCCTATAACCCTGGCCCTAACCCTAACCCTAACACTCTCTAACCCCTAACCCTAACACCCACAAACCCTGGAACTGGCCCTAACCCTAACACCCCCTAACCCTGGCCCTAACCCCCCCATTCACAACCACCACCAACCCTCTCCCTCCCTGACGGTGTCCTGTGTGACTGTGTCTGTCTTGCAGCAGGGCAGGTGGGCTACCCAGGTGTGTGAGAACCAGCATGACCTCATCTGAATGAAGAAGTCTTCCTCCCAACCCTCAGGGGACCAGGTGGACACAAACCGGTGAGTTGACAGCCTGCAGACCTCTGGCTCTATAGCACTAACGCTCTCGGGGCCAGCCACCAGAGACTGGGGTTCAATACTCCATTCCAACTGTTACTCCCACTTGCCCATCTCCACCTCTGTTTCCAACTGTCTAAATAAAGTATATACAGTGAGGGAAAAAAATATTTGATCCCCTGCTGATTTTGTACGTTTGCCCAATGACAAAGACGTGATCAGTCTATAATTTTAATGGTAGGTTTATTTGAACAGTGAGAGACAGAATCCTCTGTAGCTCAGCTGGTAGAGCACGGAGCTTGTAATGCCAAGGTAGTGCGTTCGATCCCCGGGACCACCCATACACAAAAAAAAATGTATGCACGCATGACTGTAAGTCGCTTTGGATAAAAGCATCTGCTAAATGACATATTATTATTATTAGAATAACAACAAAAAAATCCAGAAAAACGCATGTCAAAAATGTTAGAACTTGATTTGCATTTTAATGAGGGAAATAAGTATTTGACCTGTCTGCAAAACATGACTTAGTACTTGGTGGCAAAACCCTTGTTGGCAATCACAGAGGTCAGACGTTTCTTGTAGTTGGCCACCAGGTTTGCACACATCTTAGGAGGGATTTTGTTCCACTCTTTTTGATCACGTTTGGCAACTCGAACCTTCAGCTCCCTCCACAGATTTTCTATGGGATTAAGGTCTGGAGACTGGCTAGGCCACTCCAGGACATGAATGTGCTTCTTCTTGAGCCACTCTTTTGGCCGTGTGTTTTGGGACATTGTCATGCTGGAATACCCATCCACGACCCATTTTCAATGCCCTGGCTGAGGGAAGGAGGTTCTCACCCAAGATTTGACGGCACATGGCCCCGTCCATCGTCCCTTTGATGCGGTGAAGTTGTCCTGTCCCCTTAGCAGAAAAACACCCCCAAAGCATAATGTTTCCACCTCCATGTTTGATGGTGGGGATGGTGATCTTGGGGTCATAGGCAGCATTCCTCCTCCTCCAAACACGGCGAGTTGAGTTGATGCCAAAGAGCTCCATTTTGGTCTCATCTGACCACAACACTTTCACCCAGTTCTCCTCTGAATCATTCAGATGTTCAATGGCAAACTTCAGACAGGCCTGTATATGTGCTTTCTTGAGCAGGGGGACCTTGCGGGAGTTGCAGGATTTCAGTCCTTCACGGCGTAGTGTGTTACCAATTGTTTTCTTGGTGACTATGGTCCCAGCTGCCTTGAGATCATTGACAAGATCCTCCCGTGTAGTTCTGGGCTGATTCCTCACCGTTCTCATGATCATTGCAACTCCACGAGGTGAGATATTGCATGGAGCCCCAGGCCGAGGAAGATTGACAGTTATTTTGTGTTTCTTCCATTTGCGAATAATCGCACCAACTGTTGTCACCTTCTCACCAAGCTGCTTGGCGATGGTCTTGTAGCCCATTTCAGCCTTGTGTAGGTCTACAATCTTGTCCCTGACATCCTTGGAGAGCTCTTTGGTCTTGGCCATGGTGGAGAGTTTGGAATCTGATTGATTGATTGCTTCTGTGGACAGGTGTCTTTTATACAGGTAACAAACTGAGATTAGGAGCACTCCCTTTAAGAGTGTGCTCCTAATCTCAGCTCGTTACCTGTATAAAAGACACCTGGGAGCCAGATATCTTTCTGATTGAGAGGGGGTCAAATACTTATTTCCCTCATTAAAATGCAAATCAATTTATAACATTTTTGACATGCGTTTTTCTGGATTATTTTGTTGTTATTCTGTCTCTCACTGTTCAAATAAACCTACCATTAAAATTATAGACTGATCATTTCTTTGTCAGTGGGCAAACGTACAAAATCAGCAGGGGATCAAATACTTTTTTCCCTCACTGTACTACCATACCTGTTCAAAGGCACTTAAATATTTTGTCTTGCCCATTCACCCTCTGAATAGCACACATACACAATCCATGTCTCAATTGTCTCAAGGCTTAAAAATCCTTCTTTAACCTGTCTCCTCCCCTTCATTTACACTGATTAAAGTGGATTTAACAAGTGACATCAATAAGGGATAATAGCTTTTCACCTGGATTCACCAGGTCAGTCTTTTTTAAAATTTTATTTATTTCACCTTTATTTAACCAGGTAACCCAGTTGAGAACACGTTCTCATTTACAACTGCGACCTGGCCAAGATAAAGCAAAGCAGTGCGATAAAAACAACAACACAGAGTTACATATGGGGTAAAACAAAACATAAAGTCAAAAATACAACAGAAAAGATATATACAGTATGTGCAAATGTAGCAAGTTATGGAGGTAAGGCAATAAATAGGCTATATAGTCTACTGTCTGTCATAGAAAGAGCAGGTGTACCTAATGTTTTGTATACTCAGTGTAAATATAGGCAGTGTAAATAAACAATATAACAATAGACAATATAAAGTAGTAGACATATTAGAATAAGCTACAGTCTATATAAATATATACAGTACATACAGTGGGGGAAAAAAGTATTTAGTCAGCCACCAATTGTGCAAGTTCTCCCACTTAAAAAGATGAGAGGCCTGTAATTTTCATCATAGGTACACGTCAACTATGACAGACAAATTGAGAAGAAAAAAATCCAGAAAATCACATTGTAGGATTTTTTATGAAATTATTTGCAAATTGTGTTGGAAATTCTATTATGCACAAATATTGATATAATAACCATCATATCGAAGTAATCAATGAGTAATGTGATATGGTGTGTGGTCCTCCCACTATGACTCGGGAAAGCAGTTTATTAGATTACAGATTAAAAAGAAGTTAGAAACTCCACAGGGTGTTGAACATGCATGGTGATCTTGATGCACCTTTCCAATAAATATTTTTGGTATTTGGTATTTTATTAGGATCCCCATTAGCTGTTGCAAAAGCAGCAGCTACTCTTCCTGGGGATCCACACAAAACATGACATAATACAGAACATTAATAGACAACAGCTCAAGGACAGAACTACATAAAAACATTTTTTTTTACAAAAGGCACACAAAGCCTACATATGAATACATACACACAAACTATCTAGGTCAAATAGGGGAGAGGCGTTGTGCCATGAGGTGTTGCTTTATCTGTTTTTTGAAACCAGGTTTGCTGTTCACTTGAGCAATATATGGAGCAGAGTTCCATGCAATAATGGCTCTATATAATACTCTACGCTTTCTTGAATTTGTACTTTATTTGGGGACTGAAAAGACCCCTGGTGGCATGTCTGGTGGAGTAAGTGTGTAAGTTGACTATGCAAATAATTTGGGATTTTCAACACGTTGTTTCTTATAAAAATGAGAAGTGATGCAGTCAGTCTCTCCTCAACTCTTAACCAAGAGAGACTGGCATGCATAGTATTTATATCATCCCTCTGATTACAATGAAGATTAAGACGTGCCGCTCTGTTCTGGGCCAGCTGCAGCTTAACTAGGTTTTTCCTTGCAGCACTCGACCACACCACTGGACAATAATCAAGATTAGACTAAACTAGAGCCTTCAGTACTTGCTTTTTGGAGTGTGGTGTCAAATAAGCAGAGCATCTCTTTATTACGGACAGACCTCACCCCATCTTTACAACCATTTAATCTAAACTCAGCAAAAAAAGAAACGTCCCTTTTTCAGGACCCTGTCTTTCAAAGATAATTCGTAAGAATCCAAATAACTTCACAGATCTCCATTGTAAAGGGTTTAAACACTATTTCCCATGCTTGTTCAATGAACCATAAACAATTAATGAACATGCACCTGTGGAACGGTCGTTAAGACACTAACAGCTTACAGACGGTAGGCAATTAAGGTCACAGTTATGAATACTTAGGACACTAAAGAGGCCTTTCTACTGACTGAAAAACACCAAAAGAAAGATGCCCAGGGTCCCTACTTATCTGAGTGAACGTGCCTTAGGCATGCTGCAAGGAGGCTTAAGGACTGCAGATGTGGCCAGGGCAATAAATTGCAATGTCTGTACTGTGAGACGCCTAAGACAGCGGTACAGGGAGACAGGACGGACAGCTGATCTTCCTCGCAGTGGCAGACCATGTGTAACAACACCTGCACAGGATCGGTACATCTGAACATCACACCTGCGGGACAGGAACAGGATAGCAACAACAACTGCCCGAGTTACACCAGGAACGCACAATCCTTCCATCAGTGCTCAGACTGTCCGCAATAGGCTGAGAGAGGCTGGACTGAGGGCTTGTAGGCCTGTTGTAAGGTAGGTCCTCACCAGACATCACCGGCAACAATGTCGCCTATGGGCACAAACCCACCGTTGCTGGACCAGACAGGACTGGCAAAAAGTGCTCTTCACTGACGAGTCATGGTTTTGTCTCACCAGGGGTGATGGTCGGATTCGCATTTATCGTTGAAGGAATGAGCGTTACACAGAGGCCTGTACTCTGGAGCGGGATCGATTTGGAGGTGGAGGGTCCGTCATGGTCTGGGACGGTGTGTCACAGCATCATCGGACTGAGCTTGTTGTCATTGCAGGCAATCTCAACGCTGTGTGTTACAGGGAAGACATCCTCCTCCCTCATGTGGTACCCTCCTGCAGGCTCATCCTGACATGACAATGCCACCAACCATACTGCTCGTTCTGTCTGTGATTTCCTGGAAGACAGGATTGTCAGTGTTCTGCCATGGCCAACGAAGAGCCCGGATCTCAATCCAATTGAGCACGTCTGGGACCTGTTGGATCGGAGGGTGAGGGCTAGGGCTATTCCCCCCAGAAATGTCCGGGAACTTGCAGGTGCCTTGGTGGAAGAGTGGGGTAACATCTCACAGCAAGAACTGGCAAATCTGGTGCAGTCCATGAGGAGATGCACTGCGGTACTTAATGCAGCTGGTGGCCACACCAGATACTGACTGTTACTTTTGATTTTGACCCCCCCTTTGTTCAGGGACACATTATTTTTATTAGTCACATGTCTGTGGAACTTGTTCAGTTTATGTCTCAGTTGTTGAATCTTACGTTCATACAAATATTTACACATGTTAAGTTTGCTGAAAATAAACGCAGTTGACAGTGAGAGGACGTTTCTTTTTTTGCTAAGTTTTTATATGTTTTGACCATGACAGTTTACAATCTAAGGTAACGCAGAGTAATTTAGTCTCCTCAACTTGTTCAACAGCCACACCATTCATTACCAGATTCAGCTGAGGTCTAGAGCTTAGGGAATATCTCAAGTCTTATTCTGGTGACATGACGATCGATGCTTCACAGACATTTGACAAATACAAATATTCTCGCTCTTATCCATAATAAGCTCATCATGGAGGGGCAGGTAGCTTAGTGGTTAAGAGCGTTGTGCCAGTAACCGAAAGGTCGCAGGTTCTAATCCCCGAGCCGACTAGGTGAAAAATCTGTCGATGTGCCCTTGAGCAAGGCACTTAACCCTAATTGCTGCTGTAAGTCGCTCTGGATAAGAGCGTCTGCTAAATGACTAAATTGTAAAAATCATATAGACTCGCCTACCCACACAGTATGTGAGAGCTGTTGGCTGGAGCCCAAGTGCCAAGACAAGTGCAGGCCTTGCTATTTAATGCAGTAGAGTTGAAAATGCGATGGAAACATATTGAACATTAAGATTTGTATTCGATACATGAAAACTTAAGCGGAAAAAACGTAGCAGCACTACGTCATCACGCACTGATTTTCTATCCCCAATACGTCTGCTTGGTGGAAACACACCACTGGTGTGAACATTTGCATATTTTCTTTATGCGGATTTTAGAATATTTGCATGAAATTCTGTCGCGAATTGGATGGAAACCTAGCCAGTGTTGATCCATCCTCACTTTTTTAACTCCGTAACTGTTTTAAAGTCACCATTGGCATCATGGTGAAATCCCTGAGCGGTTTCCTTCCTCTCTGGCGACTGAGTTAGGAAGGACGCCTGTATCTTTGAAGTGACTGGGTGTATTTATACACCATCCAAACTGTAATTAATAACTTCACCATGCTCAAAGGGATATTCAATGTCTGTTTATTTTTTTACCCATCTACCAATAGGTGCTCTTCTTTGCAAGGCATTGGAAAACCTCCCTGGTCTTTGTGGTCGAATCTGTATTTGAAATGCACTGCTCGACTGAGGGACCTTACAGATAATTGTATGTGTGGGGTACAGAGATGAGGTGGATGTTCAAAAATCATGTTAAACACCATTATTGCACACAGTGTGAGTGCATGCAACTTATTATGTGACTTGTTAAGTGAAAATGTTTGTCCTGAATTTATTTAGGCTTGCCATAACAAAAGTGGTTGAATACGTATCGACTCAAGACATTTCAGCTTTTCAGTTGTAATTAATTTGTGAAAATGTCAAAAAACATAAGTCCACTTTGACATTATGGGGTATTGGGTGTAGGCCAGTGACAAAAAAAATCTTAATTTAATTCATTTTAAATTCAAGCTGTAACAACAAAATGTGAAAAAGTCAAGGGTTGCGAATACTTTCTGAAGGCATTATATATGTTAATTAGGTAATTGGACATTTGCTAATAACAAAATAAATGTAAACACTCAAGTAAAGTTTGAACTATACTTTTAAATTGATGCAAGACGTTTTTGCAAGTATTTTTGTATAGTCACAAGAAGTTGAAAAATAATTCGCTGCAACAAAACGTGCAGTTTCAATGTAACGTATATAAAACGTAAACAGGTACGTACAAATAAGTGACATGAAGTATCAGACGCTAATCTGAACAGGATTATGGGTAAAAAAAAAAAATACTTAAACAATGCTTCCATCCATTCACTGTGGAATGTAATACAATGCAATAAAATGTTAAGCATTTGAAAAACATGTAAAAATATTGAACCTGAATTGCCTGAAAGTCCAACATGTGGATAGAATCAAATCACATTACATCCAGAACAGGAACAGATTAGAACATTTCATGCACTGTATAATTAATCGTACAAGTAAAAAAAATACAATGTTATTTAATTCCCAACAGAACAAATTCATTGTTTCTCTCTAACATGACAACAAGAACTGGCTCTGAACTGGCTCAGGCTCTGTCGCAGCCGGCCGCGACCGGGAGACTCATGGGCGGCGCACAATTGGCCCAGCGTCGTCCAGGGTAGGGGAGGGAATGGCCGGCAGGGATGTAGCTCAGTTGATAGAGCATGGCGTTTGCAACGCCAGGGTTGTGGGTTCGACACAAAAAAGAAATGTAATCACTAACTGTAAGTCGCTCTGGATAAGAGCGTCTGCTAAATGACTAAAATGTAAAAATGTAAATGTAACTGATAATATGATTTTGTTGAGAAAAGTAACTTCATTTAAGTTCCAGTTCCATTTTGGAACTCCACAAAATTCCAAGAATGTATACAGTTTGTGATGAGATGGCAGGTAGAATCTATTGATGAGATGGCAGTAATGGCAGGTAGAATCTATTGATGAGATAGCAGTAATGGCAGGTAGAATCTATTGATGAGATGGCAGTAATGGCAGGTAGAATCTATTGATGAGATGGCAGTAATGGCAGGTAGAATCTATTGATGAGATGGCAGTAATGGCAGGTAGAATCTATTGATGAGATGGCAGTAATGGCAGGTAGAATCTATTGATGAGATGGCAGTAATGGCAGGTAGAATCTATTGATGAGATAGCAGTAATGGCAGGTAGAATCTATTGATGAGATGGCAGTAATGGCAGGTAGAATCTATTGATGAGATAGCAGTAATGGCAGGTAGAATCTATTGATGAGATGGCAGTAATGGCAGGTAGAATCTATTGATGAGATGGCAGTAATGGCAGGTAGAATCTATTGATGAGATGGCAGTAATGGCAGGGAGAATCTATTGATGAGATAGCAGTAATGGCAGGTAGAATCTATTGATGAGATGGCAGTAATGGCAGGTAGAATCTATTGATGAGATGGCAGTAATGGCAGGTAGAATCTATTGATGAGATGGCAGTAATGGCAGGTAGAATCTATTGATGAGATGGCAGTAATGGCAGGTAGAATCTATTGATGAGATGGCAGTAATGGCAGGTAGAATCTATTGATGAGATGGCAGTAATGGCAGGTAGAATCTATTGATGAGATGGCAGTAATGGCAGGTAGAATCTATTGATGAGATGGCAGTAATGGCAGGTAGAATCTATTGATGAGATGGCAGTAATGGCAGGTAGAATCTATTGATGAGATGGCAGTAATGGCAGGTACAATCTATTGATGAGATGGCAGTAATGGCAGGTAGAATCTATTGATGAGATGGCAGTAATGGCAGGTAGAATCTATTGATGAGATGGCAGTAATGGCAGGTAGAATCTATTGATGAGATGGCAGTAATGGCAGGTAGAATCTATTGATGAGATGGCAGTAATGGCAGGTAGAATCTATTGATGAGATGGCAGTAATGGCAGGTAGAATCTATTGATGAGATGGCAGTAATGGCAGGTAGAATCTATTGATGAGATGGCAGTAATGGCAGGTAGAATCTATTGATGAGATGGCAGTAATGGCAGGTAGAATCTATTGATGAGATGGCAGTAATGGCAGGTAGAATCTATTGATGAGATGGCAGTAATGGCAGGTAGAATCTATTTGTAACTAAAACAAACGTGTAACAAAAGCAGCGTTGACCAGGACATCACACACTATTTACACAGAATTCAATGAATTGCAGATAGTGGGATTCTGTATAGCGCTTTGAGAAGTATATTTGATTAGGATGGACCAGCCTCTGCTAAGGCTTCTGTCTGTTCTGACTTCATCAGAATATATTAAACACATGTAGGTAACAATTTCACGGTCTCCCTTTCACACTCCTTCTCTGAAGTCAAAATAATAGTACTTTTTCCCCAATATATAATCTGGCACAGAGATACACACTGTAGAAATGATTTACAGACACACACACACATATATATATAAAAAGGTTCTGGGCTGTCAAAGGTAGAGTCAGCAATATGACATCATCCACAGTGGGGAGACTTCCTGCTTACAGACATCAACAGTAATTGAAGACTGCCCCTGTTGGGTTTTCCCAATATGCACCCATGCTCCCTAGAGCCTTGCAAAGGGAGGAAATAGACGCGCAGGCATTACTTTGCATCAACCAATGGTTGTGTTGCCACGTCATGGGACTGTTCAGTCGGGGCATCAGACGGCTACATCATATGATGTGGTTAGCTGATAGTTAAATGCCTATTCAGGCGTTGTGAGATCAGGCGGGGGCGTCTGCAACGTCGTCGGGGCAGGAATGTGACCATTGTCATGGCAGTCTTGGCCAATGTTGTTGTGGCCGTTGTTGTTTTCTGTAAGTGGGAAGTGTCCCCAGATGTGTGTGATGACATCACACCGCTGAGTCGACCTTTACGGTTTAGACAAAGTGGGCCTCTCTGAGTTCTAACTCCTGCAGGAGAGCGCTGGGTCCGGGCCAGGTTCTAACTCCTGCAGGAGAGCGCTGGGTCCGGGCCAGGTTCTAACTCCTGCAGGAGAGCGCTGGGTCCGGGCCAGGTTCTAACTCCTGCAGGAGTTACTGCTGGGTCCGGGCCAGGTTCTAACTCCTGCAGGAGAGCGCTGGGTCCGGGCCAGGTTCTAACTCCTGCAGGAGAGCGCTGGGTCCGGGCCAGGTTCTAACTCCTGCAGGAGAGCGCTGGGTCCGGGCCAGGTTCTAACTCCTGCAGGAGAGCGCTGGGTCCGGGCCAGGTTCTAACTCCTGCAGGAGAGCGCTGGGTCCGGGCCAGGTTCTAACTCCTGCAGGAGAGCGCTGGGTCCGGGCCAGGTTCTAACTCCTGCAGGAGAGCGCTGGGTCCGGGCCAGGTTCTAACTCCTGCAGGAGAGCGCTGGGTCCGGGCCAGGTTCTAACTCCTGCAGGAGAGCGCTGGGTCCGGGCCAGGTTCTAACTCCTGCAGGAGAGCGCTGGGTCCGGGCCAGGTTCTAACTCCTGCAGGAGAGCGCTGGGTCCGGGCCAGGTTCTAACTCCTGCAGGAGAGCGCTGGGTCCGGGCCAGGTTCTAACTCCTGCAGGAGAGCGCTGGGTCCGGGCCAGGTTCTAACTCCTGCAGGAGAGCGCTGGGTCCGGGCCAGGTTCTAACTCCTGCAGGAGAGCGCTGGGTCCGGGCCAGGTTCTAACTCCTGCAGGAGAGCGTTGGGTCCGGGCCAGGTTCTCAGTCTTTGGTGCAGCGTTTTGGCCTCAGTGGGGCTGAGGTCCTCTGGGCTGCTGGTGGGGAAAGGTCAGCGGAGGTCGCAACCTCAGGGTCAACACTAACAGAGCCGTCCACTGGGTCAACACTAACAGAGCCGTCCACTGGGTCAACACTAACAGAGCCGTCCACTGGGTCAACACTAACAGAGCCGTCCACTGAGTCCTGTGGAGAGTGTATGGGGAGGTTTGAGGTCTGAGGGGTGGCGGTGGTAACCATGGGGGAAGAGGAGAAGGTAATGGCGGTGGTAACCATGGGGGAAGAGGAGAAGGTAATGGCGGTGATAACCATGGGGGAAGAGGAGAAGGTAATGGCGGTGGTAACCATAGGGGAAGAGGAGAAGGTAATGGTGGAGGAATGGAAGGAAGAGAGGAGGAGAGGAGCAGTCACAGTAGTGGAAGTTGGGGAGGAGCTTTTAACAGTAGTGGAAGTTGGGGAGGAGCTTTTAACAGTAGTGGAAGTCGGGGAGGAGCTGTTAACAGTAGTGGAAGTTGGGGAGGAGCTGTTAACAGTAGTGGAAGTTGGGGAGGAGCTGTTAACAGTATTGGAAGTCGGGGAGGAGCTGTTAACAGTATTGGAAGTTGGGGAGGAGCTTTTAACAGTAGTGGACATTGGGGAGGAGCTGTTAACAGTATTGGAAGTTGGGGAGGAGCTGTTAACAGTAGTGGAAGTCGGGGAGGAGCTTTTAACAGTAGTGGAAGTTGGGGAGGAGCTTTTAACAGTAGTGGAAGTTGGGGAGGAGCTGTTAACAGTATTGGAAGTTGGGGAGGAGCTGTTAACAGTAGTGGAAGTCGGGGAGGAGCTTTTAACAGTAGTGGAAGTTGGGGAGGAGCTTTTAACAGTAGTGGAAGTCGGGGAGGAGCTTTTAACAGTAGTGGAAGTTGGGGAGGAGCTGTTAACAGTAGTGGAAGTTGGGGAGGAGCTTTTAACAGTAGTGGAAGTTGGGGAGGAGCTGTTAACAGTAGTGGAAGTCGGGGAGGAGCTTTTAACAGTAGTGGAAGTTGGGGAGGAGCTTTTAACAGTAGTGGAAGTTGGGGAGGAGCTGTTAACAGTATTGGAAGTTGGGGAGGAGCTGTTAACAGTAGTGGAAGTCGGGGAGGAGCTTTTAACAGTAGTGGAAGTTGGGGAGGAGCTTTTAACAGTAGTGGAAGTCGGGGAGGAGCTTTTAACAGTAGTGGAAGTTGGGGAGGAGCTGTTAACAGTAGTGGAAGTTGGGGAGGAGCTTTTAACAGTAGTGGAAGTTGGGGAGGAGCTGTTAACAGTAGTGGAAGTTGGGGAGGAGCTGTTAACAGTAGTGGAAGTTGGGGAGGAGCTTTTAACAGTAGTGGAAGTCGGGGAGGAGCTTTTAACAGTAGTGGAAGTCGGGGAGGAGGTTTTAACAGTAGTGGACATTGGGGAGGAGCTGTTAACAGTAGTGGAAGTCGGGGAGGAGGTTTTAACAGTAGTGGAAGTTGGGGAGGAGCTGTTAACAGTAGTGGAAGTCGGGGAGGAGGTTTTAACAGTAGTGGAAGTCGGGGAGGAGCTTTTAACAGTAGTGGAAGTCGGGGAGGAGGTTTTAACAGTAGTGGACGTTGGGGAGGAGCTGTTAACAGTAGTGGAAGTTGGGGAGGAGCTGTTAACAGTAGTGGAAGTTGGGGAGGAGCTTTTAACAGTAGTGGACGTTGGGGAGGAGCTGTTAACAGTAGTGGAAGTTGGGGAGGAGCTTTTAACAGTAGTGGAAGTTGGGGAGGAGCTGTTAACAGTAGTGGAAGTTGGGGAGGAGCTGTTAACAGTAGTGGAAGTTGGGGAGGAGCTGTTAACAGTACTGGAAGTTGGGGAGGAGCTGTTAACAGTAGTGGAAGTTGGGGAGGAGGTTTTAACAGTAGGAGAGGTTGGGGAGGAGCTTTTAACAGTAGGAGAAGTTGGGGAGGAGCTTTTAACAGTAGGAGAAGTTGGGGACATATTGGTTGGGCTAGCAGTCCCAGAGGTACTTGATGATGGCCACCCTCTCGTGCCTGAAGAACCAGGAGGCTTGTAGAAGGTTCCGGGTGGAGGCTGCAGAGTCCGTGGTTGTCTGAACGTTATGGGGGAGTTGGTAGAGGTTCTAGTCTCCCCACAATCTCCAGCAGCAGAGTTAGACCTACCCTTAGTCTCCGCTCTGTCTCCTCTGGACGTCTGGCCAGCCTTCGACACTGTGGAAGGGCTGTTGGGGAATATGGTGCTGACACTACTACTGGATGGGAGAGCAGAGCTGGTCGGCCCAGATACGGACGATTGTGTCGGTATCGTCGGCTGCTTCCCTGTTGGCTGTGTTCCGGGGCCCGTACCGGCCGGCGGTAAATTAGCCACGATCATGGCGGTGCGTGGCGTGACGTCATAGTGTTTGTACTTCCTGTCCCAGGTCCTATGCTGCATGGCCTGGGGGTCGATGAAGGGTGTGATATAATAGGTACTGACCCTTGACCCCCCACCAATCCGAGGCTTCTCCTTCTCCGGCTCGGCTAACTCCATGATGGTGTCAGCAGTGGGATCTAACATGGCGGCGTCGTTGGTGTTCTGACTGTTCCTCTCAACGACCTGAGAGATGAGATTGTACTTTATTAATCCCCATGAAGGGAAATACTGTAGGTTTATCACACTTACAGCCATTGTAAAAAAAAAGCAATACTACACAACATTAAAAACAAATCACAAGACAATTCCAGTATATTGTCCTAAAAAACTATTGATGGGTGTTGACCTGGGAGGGGTTGGGGAGGGGCAGGCGCTCCAAGGGCATGCTGATTGGTCGGGACACCATTCTAGAGCGCTGTTGGACCCGAGGGGCCATAGAGGAGAAGGAGGAGGTAGAGGAGGAGAGGTTGATGCTGGGACGTCCAAACACAAGTGTAGACCTCTGGACCAATGGGACAAAACAGACAGGAATCAGCTGTCGATGCTGACGCCTAAAACTCAGACACAATGATGTTGAAGCTGCAACGTTGATTAATCTGCACTGTCCCTGTCAAATACATCTCATAACTAACTGACTGACTCTCTCACTCAGAAACAAACCTTGGGAGCGCCAGCAGCAGCAGAGCCGACACCACTGAGTCTCTCCAGGGCTGTTAACTCTCTCCTGTCTGGTCCTGTCCTGTCCGGTCCTGTCCTGTCTGGTCCTGTCCTGTCTGGTCCTGTCCTGTCCGGTCCTGTCCTTCCTGTCGTCACCCCTCTCACCTCATCCAGGATATTAGAGGACAAGTGCCTCTTGTAGACTTTGGCGCTCTGCTTGGAAACAAACAAAATGGTTAGGAATGATGAAGAACCACAACAGTCAATTGATTCTTATCAAGGTGGGTCAAGCTCCTCAGACTCTAGTTCATCTCCTCGCCTCTGCAGTGGCTCTGACTTTCACAGAAATGATTGAACCATTCAAAGACACTTGGACCTCCTCACCTCCTTGATGTCAAGCAGGGAGGTGGAGTGGCGGCTGAGTCTCTGCTCCTCCTGAGGGGTGAGTCGGGGGGATGTATGGCCCGCCGTGGAGGTGGTGGTAGGTGAGGAGGAGGGGCTGGCCACGTCAAAGATCATCTGGAAGTGACGTACCAGCAACTCCACCATCAGTGCCTGGGAGGGGAGGAGGAAAGTGACAGGTGAATAAAGGGGCAAAAACTAAGTTGATCATTTTGATTTGTAAAGTCACAGGCAACACTGTTATGATAATAATATATTTAATTTATATAATGGTTTTCATTACAAGAAGAATCTTGCATTATTGATTGGTTAGGGTTAGGTTAGGTTAGGTCTCCAGGTACATACCTGGCAGGGTTAGGATTAGTCTCCAGGTACATACCTGGTGGGGTTAGGGTTAGTTTCCAGGTACATACAGTGAGGGAAATAAGTATTTGATCCCCTGCTGATTTTGTACGTTTGCCCACTGACAAAGAAATGATCAGTCTATAATTTTAATGGTAGGTTTATTTGAACAGTGAGAGACAGAATAACAAAAAAAATTCCAGAAAAACGCATGTCAAAAATGTTATAAATTGATTTGCATTGTAATGAGGGAAATAAGTATTTGAACAACTCTCAATCAGAAAGATTTCTGGGTCCCAGGAGTCTTTTATACAGGTAACGAGCTGAGATTAGGAGCACACTCTTAAAGGGAGTGCTCCTAATCTCAGTTTGTTACCTGTACAAAAGACACCTGTCCACAGAAGCAATCAATCAATCAGATTCCAAACTCTCCACCATGGCCAAGACCAAAGAGCTCTCCAAGGATGTCAGGGACAAGATTGTAGACCTACACAAGGCTGGAATGGGCTACAAGACCATCGCCAAGCAGCTTGGTGAGAAGGTGACAACAGTTGGTGCGATTATTCGCAAATGGAAGAAACACAAAAGAACTGTCAATCTCCCTCGGCTTGGGGTTCCATGCAAGATCTCACCTCGTGGAGTTGCAATGATCATGAGAACGGTGAGGAATCAGCCCAGAACTACACGGGAGGATCTTGTCAGTGATCTCAAGGCAGCTGGGACCATAGTCACCAAGAAAACAATTGGTAACACACTACGCCGTGAAGGACTGAAATTCTGCAGCGCCCGCAAGATCCCCCTGCTCAAGAAAGCACATATACAGGCCCGTCTGAAGTTTGCCAATGAACATCTGAATGATTCAGAGGAGAACTGGGTGAAAGTGTTGTGGTCAGATGAGACCAAAATCGACCAAAATCGAGCTCTTTGGCATCAACTCAACTCGCCATGTTTGGAGGAGGAGGAATGCTGCCTATGACCCAAAGAACACCATCCCCACCATCAAACATGGAGGTGGAAACATTATGCTTTGGGGGTGTTTTTCTGCTAAGGGGACAGGACAACTTCACCGCATCAAAGGGACGATGGACGGCGCCGTGTACCGTCAAATCTTGGGTGAGAACCTCCTTCCCTCAGCCAGGGCATTGAAAATGGGTCGTTGATGGTATTCCAGCATGACAATGACCCAAAACACACGGCCAAGGCAACAAAGGAGTGGCTCAAGAAGAAGCACATTAAGGTCCTGGAGTGGCCTAGCCAGTCTCCAGACCTTAATCCCATAGAAAATCTGTGGAGGGAGCTGAAGGTTTGAGTTGCCAAACGTCAGGCTCGAAACCTTAATGACTTGGAGAAGATCTGCAAAGAGGAGTGGGACAAAATCCCTCCTGAGATGTGTGCAAACCTGGTGGCCAACTACAAGAAACGTCTGACCTCTGTGATTGCCAACAAGGGTTTTGCCACCAAGTACTAAGTCATGTTTTGCAGAGGGGTCAAATACTTATTTCACTCACTACAATGCAAATCAATTTATAACATTTTTGACATGCGTTTTTCTGGATTTTTTTGTTGTTATTCTGTCTCTCACTGTTCAAATAAACCTACCATCAAAATTATAGACTGATCATGTCTTTGTCAGTGGGCAAACGTACAAAATCAGCAGGGAATCAAATACTTTTTTCCCTCACTGTATCTGTCAGGGTTAGGGGTAGTCTCCAGGTACAGATGAAGTCGGAAGTTTAAATACACCTTAAACAAATACATTTAAAAACTCAGTTTTTCACAATTCCTGACATATAATCCTTGTAAAAATTCCCTGTCTTAGGTCAGTTAGGATCAACACTTTATTTTAAGAATGTGAAATGTCAGAATAATAGTAGAGAGAATGATTTATTTCAGCTTTTATTTCTTTCATCACATTCCCAGTGGGTCAGAAGATGACATACACTCAATTAGTATTTGGTAGCATTGCCTTTCAATTGTTTAACTTGGGTCAAACGTTATGGGTAGCCTTCCACAAGCTTCCCACAATAAGTTGGGTGAATTTTGGCCCATTCCTCCTGACAGAGCTGGTGTAACTGAGTCAGGTTTGCAGGCCTCCTTGCTCGCACACGCTTTTTCAGTTCTGCCCACACATTTTCTATAGGATTGAGATTAGGGCTTTGTGATGGCCACTCCAAAACCTTGACTTTGTTGTCCTTAAGCCATTTTGCCACAACTTTGAAAGTATACTTGGGGTCATTGTCCATTTGGAAGACCCATTTGCGACAAAGCTTTAACTTCCTGACTGATGTCTTGAGATGTTGCTTCAATATATCCACATCATTTTCCTTCCTCATGATGTAAAGTCGCTCTGGATAAGAGCGTCTGCTAAATGACTAAAAATGTAAATGTAAATGTAATGCCATCTATTTTGTGAAGTGTACCAGTCCCTCCTGCAGCAAAGCACCACCACAGCATGATGCTGCCACCCCCGTGCTTCACGGATGGGATGGTGTTCTTCGGCTTGCAAGCTACCCCCTTTCTCCTCCAAACATAAAGATGGTCATTATGGCCAAACAGTTCTATTTTTGTTTCATCAGACCAGAGGAGATTTCTCCAAAAAGTACTATCTTCCTTGGCCTCTTCCTTGCTGAGTGGCCTTTCAGGTTATGTCGATATAGGACTCGTTTTACTGTGGATATAGATACTTTTGTACCTGTTTCCTCCAGCATCTTCACAAGGTCCTTTGCTGTTGTTCTGGGATTGATTTGCACTTTTCGCACCAAAGTACGTTAATCTCTAGGAGACAGAACGCGTCTCCTTCCTGAGCGGTATGACGGCTGCGTGGTCCCATGATGTTTATACTTGCGTACTATTGTTTGTACAGATGAACGTGGTACCTTCAGGCATTTGGAAGTTGCTCCCAAGGATGAACCAGACTTGTGGAGGTCTACAATTGTTTTTCTGAGGTCTTGGCTGATTTCTTTTGATTTTCCCATGATGTCAAGCAAAGAGGCACTGAGTTTGAAGGTAGTCCTTGAAATACATCCACAGGTACACCTCCAATTGACTGTCACGAGCGTCGTAGTAGTGAGTAGACCAAGGCGCAGCGTGTGAAACAAACATGACTTTATTTAATTAAAGTATCAAACAAAACACGACTCGTGAAGTCCACGGTTAACAATACCGACACGGAACAAAAACCCACAACACCCAAGGGAAAACATACAGTTTAAATATGGCTCCCAATCAGAGACAAACCACAACAGCTGACACTCGTTGCCTCTGATTGGGAGCCACTCTGGCCAACATAGACATAGAACAACTTAGAATACCCAACATAGAAAATGAACACATAGAATGAACACACCCTGGCTCAACATATAGAGTCCCAGAGCCAGGGTGTGACAGTACCCCCCCCCTAAAGGCGCGGACTGCGACCGCGCCTCAACTAACGCAAAACAGGGGAGGGCTGGGCGGGCATACCTCCTCGGCGGCGGCTCCGGCTCCGGGCTTGCCCACCACCCTCCAACAAACCCCCCATAGCGCCCCTGGTCCGGTCTGGCCCCGCTGGCTGGAGCTGGACTGGACGTAGCAGGAGCGGTAGACTTCAGCTCCTTAGTGGAGCAGTAGAGCGGTACCTGAATTGGCACCGATGACTTAGGCACGGGTTGTGCCGGACTGACGACTCGCACCCCTGGCTTGGTGCGAGTGGCAGGAACGGGCCGGGCCGGGCTGGCGACGCGCACCGTAGACTTGGTGCGAGTGGCAGGAACAGGCCGGACCGGGCTGGCGACGCGCACCGTAGACTTGGTGCGTGGAGCAGGGACAGGCCGGACAGGGCTGGCGACGCACACCGCAGGCTTGGTGCGTGGAGCAGGGACAGGCCGGGCAGGGCTGGCGACGCACACCGTAGGCTTGGTGCGTGGAGCAGGAACAGGCCGGGCTGGGCTGGCGACGCACACCGTAGGTTTGGTGCGTGGAGCAGGGACAGGCCGGGCTGTCGACGCACACCGTAGGCTTGGTGCGTGGAGCAGGGACAGGCCGGGCAGGGCTGGCGACGCACACCGTAGGCTTGGTGCGTGGAGCAGGAACAGGCCGGGCAGGGCTGGCGACGCACACCGTAGGCTTGGTGCGTGGAGCAGGGACAGGCCGGACAGGGCTGGCGACGCACACCGTAGGCTTGGTGCGTGGAGCAGGAACAGGCCGGGCTGGGCTGTCGACGCACACAGTAGGCTTGGTGCGTGGAGCAGGAACAGGCCGGGCAGGGCTGGCGACGCACACCGTAGGTTTGGTGCGTGGAGCAGGGACAGGCCGGGCCGGGCTGTCGACGCACACCGTAGGCTTGGTGCGTGGAGCAGGGACAGGCCGGGCAGGGCTGGCGACGCACACCGTAGGCTTGGTGCGTGGAGCAGGAACAGGCCGGGCTGGGCTGTCGACGCACACCGTAGTCTTGGTGCGTGGAGCAGGGACAGGCCGGACAGGGCTGGCGACGCACACCGTAGGCTTGGTGCGTGGAGCAGGGACAGGCCGGACTGGGCTGGCGACGCACACCGTAGGCTTGGTGCGTGGAGCAGGAACAGGCCGGACCGTACTGGGAACACACACCACTGGCCTTAAACGGGGATCAGGAACGGGCCGGACCGGACTGGCAATACACCTCAGTACCTCTCGCCGTGCCTCTACAACTTCCTTCCCTCCTCTCGCCAATGGCTCCCGTAACCCGGTGGCCTTCTCTCCTCGTCTCCCATTTCGCCCTGTGGCAGCCTCCTGCTGCCCAGTCGCCCATGCCGTGTGCCCCCCCCTAAAAAATTCTTGGGGGTGCCTCTCGTCCTTCCGACGATGGCACTGCTGACGCCGCTGCTCCTCTCCTGCCTGGGTCTCCCCCTTCATAGCCCTCCGGTACCGGACGGCCTCCTCCTCGGTAATCTGCCCCCAACCGAGGAGGACATCCACCAGCGTCACCTCCTGCGTGTGTTCCTGGACACGCTGCTTGGTCGTTGTATGGTGGGTTTTTCTGTCACGATCGTCGTAGTAGTGAGTAGACCAAGGCGCAGCGTGTGAAACAAACATGACTTTATTTAATTAAAGTATCAAACAAAACACGACTCGTGAAGTCCACGGTTAACAATACCGACACGGAACAAAAACCCACAACACCCAAGGGAAAACATACAGTTTAAATATGGCTCCCAATCAGAGACAACCCACAACAGCTGACACTCGTTGCCTCTGATTGGGAGCCACTCTGGCCAACATAGACATAGAACAACTTAGAATACCCAACATAGAAAATGAACACATAGAATGAACACACCCTGGCTCAACATATAGAGTCCCAGAGCCAGGGTGTGACATTGACTCAAATTATGACATCATTTTCTGGAATTTTCCAAGTTGTTTAAAGGCACAGTCAACTTAGTGTATGTAAACGTCTGACCCACTGGAATTGTGATACAGTGAATTATAAGTGAAATAATCTGGCTGTAAACAATTGTTGGAAGAATTACTTGTGTCATGCACATAGTAGATGTCCTAACCGACTTGCCAAAACTATAGTTTGTTAACAAGAAATTTGTGGAGTGGTTGAAAAACTAGTTTTAATGACTCCAAAATAAGGGTATGTAAACTTCCGACATCAACTGTACATACCTGGTAGGGTTAGGGTTAGTCTCCAGGTACATACACTGCATTAGGAAAGTATTCAGACCCCTTCACTTTTTCCACATTTTGTTACGTTACAGCCTTATTCTAAAATGGATTAAATAAAACATTTTCCTCATCAATCTACACACAATACCCCATTTTTAGAAATGTTTGCAAACGTATTAAAAATAAAAAAGTATTCAGACCCTTTGCTATGAGACTCGAAATTGAGCTCAGGTGCATCCTGTTTCCATTGATCATCCTTGAGATGTTTCTACAACTTGATTGGAGTCCATCTGTGGTAAATTCAATTGATTGGACATGATTTGGAAAGGCACACACCTGTCTATATAAGGTCTCACAGTTGGCAGTGCATGTCAGAGCAAAAACCAAGCCATGAGGTCAAAGGAATTGTCCATAGAGCTCCGAGACAGGATTGTGTCGAGGAACAGATCTGGGGAAGGGTACCAAAAATGTTCTGCAGCATTGAAGGTCCCCAAGAACACAGTAGCCTCCATAATTCTTAAATGGAATAAGTTTGGAACCACCAAGACTCTTCCTAGAGCTTGCCGCCCGGCCAAACTGAGCAATCGGGAGAGATGGGCCTTGGTCAGGAAGGTGACCAAGAACCCGATGGTCACTCTGACAGAGCTCTAGAGTTCCTCTGTGGAGATGGGAGAACCTTCCAGAAGGACAACCATCTCTGCAGCACTCCACCAATCAGGCCTTTATGGTAGAGTGGCCAGACGGAAGCCACTCCTCAGTAAAAGGCACATGACAGCCCGCTTGGAGTTTGCCAAAAGGCACCTAAAGGACTCTCAGACCATGAGAAACAAGATTCTCTGGTCTGATGAAACCAAGATTGAACTCTTTGGCCTGAATGCAAAGCGTCACATTACATTTACATTTTACATTTTAGTCATTTAGCAGACGCTCTTATCCAGAGTGACTTACAGTTAGTGAATACATATTATTAAAAAAATATATATAATTATACTGGCCCCCCGTGGGAATCGAACCCACAACCCTGGCGTTGCAAACGCCATGCTCTATCAACTGAGCTACATCCCTGCCGGCCATTCCCTCCCCTACCCTGGACAACGCTGGGCCAATTGTGCGCCGCCCATGAGTCTCCCGGTCGCGGCTGGCTGCGACAGAGCCTGGATCTGGAGGAAACCTGGCACCATCCCTACGGTGAAGCATGGTGGTGGCAGCATCATGATGTGGGGATGATTTTCAGCAGCAGGGACTGGGAGACTAGTCAGGATCGAGGGAAAGATGAATGGAGCAAAGTACAGAGAGATCCTTGATGAAAACCTGCTCAAGAGTGCTCAGGACCTCAGACTGGGGCGAAGGTTCACCTTCCAACAGGACAATTACCCTAAGCACACAGCCAAGACAACACAGGTGTGGCTTCGGGACAAGTCTCTGAATGTCCTTGAGTGGCCCAGCCAGAGCCCGGAATTTAACCCGATTGAACATCTCTGGAGAGACCTGAAAATAGATGTGCAGTGATGCTCCCCATCTAACCTGACAGAGCTTGAGAGGATCTGCAGAGAAGAATGGGAGAAACTCCCCAAATGCAGGTGTGCCAAGCTTGTAGCGTCATACCCAAGAAGACTCAAGATTGTAAAACCTGTTTTGGCTTAGTCATTATGGGCTATTGTGTGTAGATTCATGAGGGGGAAAAAACAATTTAATCCGTTTTAGAATAAGGCTGTAACATAACAAAATGTGGAAAAAGTGAAGTGGATACTTTCCAAATGCACAGTACAGTCGGGGTCAAAAGTTTTGAGAATGACACAAGTATTAGTCTTCACAAAGTTCGCTGCTTCAGTGTTAGGAGATATTTTTGTCAGATGTTACTATGGTATACTGAAGTATAATTACAAGCATTCCATAAGTGTCAAAGGCTTTTATTGACAATTACATTAAGTTTATGCAAAGAGTCAATATTTTCAGTGTTGACCCTTCTTTTTCAAGACCTCTGCAATCCGCCCTGGCATGCTGTCAAATAACTTCTGGGCCACATCCTGACTGATGGCAGCCCATTCTTGCATAATCAATGCTTGGAGTTTGTGGGTTTTTGTTTGTCCACCCGCCTCTTGAGGATCGACCACAAGTTCTTAATGGGATTAAGGTCTGGGGAGTTTCCTGGCCATGGACCCAAAGTTTTGTTCCCCGAGCCACTTAGTTATCACTTTTGCCTTATGGCAAGATGCTCCATCATGCTGGAAAAGGCATTGGTCATCACCAAACTGTTCTTGGATGGTTGGGAGAAGTTGCTCTGGAGGATGTGTTGGTACCATTCTTTATTCATGGCTGTGTTCTTAGGCAAAACTGTGAGTGAGCCCACTCCCTTGGCTGAGAAGCAACCCCACACATGAATGGTCTCAGGATGCTTTACTGTTGGCATGACACAGGACTGATGGTAGCGTCTGGAGAAGACAAGGTGTTTTCCGGATGCCCCAAACAATCGGAAAGGAGATTCATCAGAGAAAATGACTTTACCCCAGTCCTCACACCTGCCTGCTGCCATTCCTGAGCAAGCTCTGCACTGGTGGTGCCCCGATCCCGCAGCTGAATCAACTTTAGGAGACGGTCCTGGCGCTTGCTGGACTTTCTTGGGCGCCCTGACGCCTTCTTCACAACAATTGAACCTCTCTCCTTGAAGTTCTTGATGATCCGATAAATGGTTGATTTAGGTGCAATCTTACTAGCAGCAATATCCTTCCCTGTGAAGCCCTTTTTGTGAAAAGCAATGATGACGGCACATGTTTCCTTGCAGGTAACCATGGTTAACAGAGGAAGAACAATGATTTCAAGCACCACCCTCCTTTTAAAGCTTCCAGTCTGTTATTCTAACTCAATCAGCATGACAGAGTGATCTCCAGCCTTGTCCTCACCAACACTTTCACCTGTGTTAACGAGAGAATCACTGACATGATGGCAGCTGGTCCTTTTGTGGCACGACTGAAATGCAGTGGAAATGTTTTTTGGGGATTAAGTTCATTTTCATGCCAAAGAGGGACTTTGCAATTAATTGCAAATCATCTGATCGCTCTTCATGACATTCTGGAGTATATGCAAATTGCCATCATCAAAACTGAGGCAGCAGACTTTGTGAAAATTAGTATTTGTGTCATTCTCAAAACGTTTGACCACGACTGTACACACCTAGTAGGTTTAAGGGTAGTCTACTGGTACATACCTGGTAGGGTTAGGGGTCGTCTACAGGTACATACCTGGTAGGGTTAGGGGTTGTCTACAGGTACACACCTGGTAGGGTTAGGATTAGTCTACAGGTACATACCTGGTAGGGTTAGGGGTCGTCTACAGGTACACACCTGGTAAGGTTAGGATTAGTCTACAGGTACATACCTGGTAGGGTTATGGGTCGTCTACAGGTACACACCTGGTAGGGTTAGGATTAGTCTACAGGTACATACCTGGTAGGGTTAGGGGTCGTCTACAGGTACACACCTGGTAGGGTTAGGGTTAGTCTACAGGAACTAATCTGGTAGGGTTAGTCTACAGGAACTAATCTGGTAGGGTTAGTCTACAGCAACTCACCTGGTAAGGGTAATCAACCAGAGAGGACAGGGAGACCTCTGCATCAGTCTGTCGTGGTTTGACCAGCGTAGGGCCGAAGATAATGCCCAGGTTACTGGCTGTCATCTTGTTCTCCCCTGCCTTCTCTGTCACTCTGAGAGAAGAGGTACATATTAATACAATATTAACACATTAAGTAAGAAAAAAAAAAATTCTAATAATATTTAGAGATGAAAGATAATATTACGATTTCATAATTTCTGTCACTCTGGGGGAGAGATTGGTGTTAACTACATACAGTGCCGTCTGAAAGGGATACTGCTTGATTTATTCCACGTGTTACAGTCTGAATAAAAAATGGATTGAATGGATTCTTTTTTCTCACCCATCTACACACAATACCCCATAATGAAAAACGTGTTTTTAGATTTTATTCCTCACATTTATTTAAATGAAAAACAGAAATATCTCATTTACATACACTACCGTTCAAAAGTTTGGGGTCACTTAGAAATGTCCTTGTTTTTGTAAGAAAAGCAATTTTTTTGTCCATTAAAATAACATCAAATTGATCAGAAATACAGTGTAGACATTGTTAATGTTGTAAATGGCTATTGTAGCTGGAAACTGCTGATTTTTAATGGAATATCTACATAGGCGCACAGAGGCCCATTATCAGCAACCATCAGTCCTGTGTTCCAATGGCACGTTGTGTTTGCTAATCCAAGTTTATCATTTTAAAAGGCTAATTGATCATTAGAAAGCCCTTTTGCAATTATGTTAGCACAACTGAAAACTGTTGTGCTGATTAAAGAAGCAATACAACTGGCCTTCTATCTGGAGCGTCAGCAATTGTGGGTTTGATTACAGGCTCAAAATGGCCAGAAACAAAGAACTCTCTTCTGAAACTCGTCAGTCTATTCTTGTTCTGAGAAATGAAGGCTATTCTATGCGAGAAATTGCCAAGAAACTGAAGATCTCGTACAATGCTGTGTACTACTCCCTTCACAGAACAGCGCAAACTGGCTCTAACCAGAATAGAAAGAGGAGTGGGAGGCCCCGGTGCACAACTGAGCAAGAGGACAAATACATTAGAGTGTCTAGTTTGAGAAACAGACGCCTCACAGGTCCTCAACTGGCAGCTTCATTAAATAGTACCCGCAAAACACCAGTCTCAACGTCAACAGTGAAGCGGCGACTCCGGGATGCTGACCTTCTAGGCAGTTGCAAAGAAAAAGCCATATCTCAGACTAGCCAATAAAAGATGGGCAGTCTGAGATATGGCTTTTTCTTTGCAACTCTGCCTAGAAGGTCAGCATCCCGGAGTCGCCTCTTCACTGTTGACGTTGAGACTGGTGTTTTGCTGGTACTATTTAATGATATTTTGTTTCTTGGCAATTTCTCGCATAGAATAGCCTTCATTTCTCTGAACAGGAATAGACTGACGAGTTTCAGAAGAAAGTTATTTGTTTCTGGCCATTTTGAGCCTGTAATCGAACCCACAATTGCTGATGCTCCAGATACTCAACTAGTCTCAAGAAGGCCAGAATTATTGCTTCTTTAATCAGCACAACAGTTTTCAGCTTTGCTAACATAATTGCAAAAGGGTTTTCTAATGATCAATTAGCCTTTTAAAATGATAAACTTGGATTAGCAAACACAACGTGCCATTGGAACACAGGACTGATGGTTGCTGATAATGGGCCTCTGAGGGAAAAAAGTATTTGATCCCCTGCTGATTTTGTACGTTTGCCCACTGACAAAGACATGATCAGTCTATAATTTTAATGGTAGGTTTATTTGAACAGTGAGAGACAGAATAACAACAAAAAAATCCAGAAAAACGCATGTCAAAAATGTTATAAATTGATTTGCATTGTAATGAGGGAATACATGTTAGAATTACCTTTGGCAGCGATTACAGCTGTGAGTCTTTCTGGGTAAGTCTCTAAGAACTTTCCACACCTGGATTGTACAATATTTGCAAATTATTCTTTCAAAAATTCTTCAAGTTCTGTCAAGTTGGTTGTTGATCATTTCTTGACAGCCATTTTCAAGTCTTGCCATAGATTTTCAAGCCGATTTACGTAAAAACTGTAACTAGGCCACTCAGGAACATTCAACGTTGTCTTGGTTAGCAACTCCAGTGTATATTTGGCCTTGTGTTTTAGGTTATTATCCTACCGAAAGGTTAATTTGTCTCCCAGTGCCTGTTGGAAAGCAGACTGAAACAGGTTTTCCTCTAGGATTATTCCTGTGGTTAGCTCTATTCCATTTATTTTTATCCAAAAAAACTCCCCCTAGTCCTTGATGATGATAAGCATACCCATAACATGATGCTGCCACCACCATGCTTGAAAATAGGAAGAGTGGTACTCAGTTATGTCTTGTGCTGGATTCACCCCCAAAACATAACACTTTGTATTCAGGACATGAAGTTAATGTCTTTGCCACATTTTTTGCAATTTCACTTTAGTGCCTAATTGCAAACAGGATGCATGTTTTGGAATATTTTTATTCTGTACAGGCTTCCTTCTTTTCACTCTGTCATTTAGGTTAGTACTGTGGAGTAACTACAATGTTGTTGATCCATCCTCAGTTTTCTCCTATCATAGCCAACTCTGTAACTGTTTTAAAGTCATAATTGGCCTCATGGTGAAATCGGTTTCCTTCCTCACCTGTGTTGAATCTGTGTTTGAAATTCCCTGCTCGACTGAGGGACCTTTCAGATAATTGTATGTGTGGCATACAGAGATGAGGTAGTCATTCAAAAATGATGTTAAAACACTATTATTGCTCACAGTCTAACTTATTATGTGACTTGTTAAGCAAATGTTTACTCCTGAATGTATTTACTTATTGACAAAAAACATTTCAGCTTTTCATTTTTATTTAATTTGTAAACATTTCTAAAAACATAATTCCACTTTGACATTATGGGATTGTGTGTAGGCCAGTGACACAATATCTCAATTTAATCCATTTTAAATGATATATACCCATCTCTTACCTGTGTAGGTGTGCTGTGAGGAAGCGTAGGGCCCTGTACTGTGCAGGAGGCAGCTGTCGTAAGAGGTCTCTAATCTTAAACAGGACTCTGTTGAGTTTGATACTGGGCTGGTTGGGGAGCTCTCCTCCAGGCTGGCTGGTTCTCAGGGGAGGCTGCTCTCCCTCTACCCCAGGCTGAGTGCCTCCTGATCGGGGTTGTTCTCCCCCTGGCTGCCCCTGGCTCTGGGTCTGGGTCTGAAGGGCCCTGGCTGCAGCCTTCTCCTCTATGATCACCGCCTGGCTCTCCTTGGCCAGCCCGATGAAATCATTATAGTAACGGTACAGGATCAGTGGCTCTGGTAACTACAGAAGATAGAAATCAATCAAAGTAATCAATCAATATCTTTGTGAAATGTGTTGTACATTATTACATAAGAATGATCTAGCGGTGTAAAACTAGGATGCTCTTTATCACCATTTTAATTAGACTCTCCCACCTGTCTCAGGTAGAGTTTGAGCACGTTGCCGATGTCGTGGGGTGAGAGGTCAGAGAGCTCAACCAGGTCCTTGCCATTCTCAAACGCCTGGCACAGCTTCTCCACACGAGACTTGGCCCCGTTCACACGGTAGATTCCCTGGACAAGAACACACAATACACCAGATCCCCAACATCACAGCCATGACATATACCCTGGACAGATACCATGACATATACCCTGGACAGATACCATGACATATACCCTGGACAGATACCAAGACATATACACTGGACAGATACCATGACATATACCATAACATATATCCTGGACAGATACCATGACATATACCCTGGACAGATACAGATTCAGTTATTGCTCTAATATAGTGGTTCTTAATCCTGGTCCTGGGGATGTAAAGGGGTTCACATTTTAGTTGTTGCCTTAGCACTACACACCTGATTCAAATCGTCAACGGTTTGTGTAGCAATAGGGCAATCCCCAGGACCAGGATTAAGAACCGCTGCTATTGCACATGCCCATTACGAAGGTAGATGCCCTTAGCGGTGGCACAACGCTGGTTAATTAGTTAGCTAAGATAACTTTCCTACATTATTATGCATTATTATGCCTCACATTTAGAAATCAAGTTAGATTGCAGTCTTTGTCTCTTTAAGAACCTGGTTTTACCTTGAGGCTGAGGGCGCGGCTCTCGATCTCAGAGGTACACTTCCTGATGATGAAGGGGATCCCGTCTGGGCTGTTCTTAGCTGCCTGGGAAAAGTCTATCCCAAACAGATGTAGTCTTCCCTGCAGCTTCTTATGACCACACTGGATAGCCAGGGTCTCCAGACACTTCTTATGGCAGGCCAGGGAGCACTGAGACAGGACACAGAGAGAGACATGGGAAAGGTGACTGGTACAAATCACACTTTGGAGCATAGATTACTTCGTTTTATCTTCTACTTTGAGCCCCAACAGCTCCATCCCCAGCAGCTCCATCCCCAGCAGCCCCATCCCCAACAGCTCCATCCCCAGCAGCCCCATCCCCAACAGCTTCATCCCCAGCAGCCCCACCCCCAACAGCCCCACCCCAGCAGCCCCATCACCAGCAGCCCCATCCCCAGCAGCCCCAACCCCAGCAGCCCCATCCCCAACAGCTCCATCCCCAACAGCCCCATTCCCAGCAGCCCCATCCCCAACAGCTCCATCCCCAAGCAGCCCCATCACCAGCAGCCCCATCCCCAGCAGTCCCATCCCCAACAGCCCTATCCCCAGCAACCCCAACAGCCCCACCACCAGCAGCCCCATCCCCAGCAGTCCCATCCCCAACAGCCCTATCCCCAGCAACCCCAACAGCCCCACCACCAGCAGCCCTATCCCCAGCAGCCCCATCATCCCCACCACCAGCAGCCCCATCCCCAGCAGCCCCATCCCCAGCAGCCCTATCCCCAACAGCTCCATCACCAGCAGCCCCATCCCCAGCAGTCCCATCCCCAACAGCCCTATCCCCAGCAACCCCAACAGCCCCATCCCCAGCAGCCCCATCATCCCCACCCCCAGCAGCCCCATCCCCAGCAGTCCCATCCCCAACAGCCCCATCCCCAGCAGCCCCATCACCCCCACCCCCAGCAGCCCCCTCCCCAGCAGCCCCACCCCCAGCAGCCCCATACAGCTCCATCCCCAAGCAGCCCCATCACCAGCAGCCCCATCCCCAACAGCCCCATCCCACACAGACCTATCCCCAGCAACCCCAACAGCCCCACCACCAGCAGCCCCATCCCCAGCAGTCCCATCCCCAACAGCCCCATCCCACACAGACCTATCCCCAGCATCCCCAACAGCCCCAGCAGCCCCAGCATCCCCAGCATCCCCAACAGCCCCATCCCCAACAGCCCCAGCAGCCCCAGCATCCCCAACAGCCCCATCCCCAACAGCCCCATCCCCAACAGCCCCATCCCCAGCAGCCCCATCCCCATCAGCCCCATCCCCAACAGCCCCATCCCCAACAGCCCCATCCCCAACAGCCCCATCCCCAACAGCCCCCATCCCCAGCATCCCCAACAGCCCCAGCAGCCCCAGCATCCCCAACAGCCCCATCCCCAACAGCCCCATCCCCAACAGCCCCATCCCCAGCAGCCCCATCCCCAACAGCCCCATCCCCAGCAGCCCCATCCCCAACAGCCCCAGCAGCTCCATCCCCAGCAGCCCCATCCCCAGCAGCCCCATCCCCAGCAGCCCCATCCCCAGCAGCCCCATCCCCAGCAGCCCCATCCCCAGCAGCCCCATCCCCAACAGCCCCATCCCCAACAGCCCCATCCCCAGCAGCCCCATCCCCAGCAGCCCCATCCCCATCAGCCCCATCCCCAACAGCCCCATCCCCAGCAGCTCCATCCCCAACAGCTCCATCCCAAACAGCCCCATCCCCAACAGCCCCATCCCCAGCAGCCCCATCCCCATCAGCCCCATCCCCATCAGCCCCATCCCCAACAGCCCCATCCCCAGCAGCTCCATCCCCAACAGCCCCCATCCCCAGCATCCCCAACAGCCCCATCCCCAGCAGCCCCATCCCCAACAGCCCCATCCCCAACAGCCCCATCCCCAACAGCGTGTATCTGTTTATTTCTACCTCTTCACATTCTGCTCCGGAGAACATCACCAGACTGTCACACTCCCTGCACTTAGACGGAGCTCGGAGTTTCCTCAGCTTGTGTGTCTGAGACGCCTTGGACATCTGGGTGTTACGAAACGGACCTGGTGAACTGTCTGCCTCTGTCACCATTTCACCCAGACCTGAGGGGAGAGGGAGGATCTCAGTATTGTATTTTACAGATCAAGGGTCCTTAGAATTAGAATTATCTGTAGACAGTGGGCCACATCACTTCTGCTAATCTTCACACAATAACATTTAATTATCCCTTGTCATAAACACTTATTTACGCCAGGAATAAATACTCCGAATAATTGGTTGCGTGAGTTACACAAGTGTTACAACAACCTACATTGGCCTAATCAGACTTGTTCCTTAAACCAGAATATCCACAATAATTAACCATTAAATTAAAATACCACAGAATTAGAGTTGTATTGAGATGGTTTAAACAGTGCAGAGCCCCTGATGCCTCTAACAACAAAGAGTTGATCAAAAATAACCCATTATCCTGCAGGGAGAGGTCAGGCTAAAGACAGGAACTAGCTAGCTGTGGCCGTAAGCCAAAACCAACACACCCCATCTCATTTTCTACAGCTGTGCACAGAGTAAAAACATTTGGTGTGAGGGTCGAAGGTCACCGCCCCTCACACATGCAGAGATACACACAGGCACATGTAAGCAGACACACCAAAATAGGACAAAACAACTTCAGACCTTGGCTCTTTAGACAGACAGACTGACTCTCTCTTACCATTGTCTGAGGTTGGTTGTCTCTCGTCCAGGTCGTCTGCTGAGGACATGGTGCCAGTGGAGGGGGTTCTGGGTAGTCTGCGTTTAAAGTCACCTGACAACAGGAAGTAAACAACTTCCTCAAACCTCACATTAACAAATAGCAACGTCATATAACGCACTGCAAAAAAACAGTCTTTGTATTGATCCGACCACTATCTTTTGCGGTATAATTGTTTTTAGTGAATTCATAACATACACATTCGATATAACATGACAGATAACCATCACATTTTTTACAGCATAAATACATAGTAATATACCCAGCAAACATGTCCACATTGGCGCGATGTGGGCCCAATGCGGACTAAAATATTGGCCCATGTGCCTTTGCTAATCAGCCCCACATTGGCCCCAAGGCTGGTGGCCCCAAAGCTGGTGGCCCCAAGGCTGGTGGCCCCAAGGCTGGTGGCCCCAAGGCTGGTGGGCCCCAAGGCTGGTGGACCCAAGGCTGGTGGTCCCAAGGCTGGTGACCCCAAGGCTGGTGGACCCAAGGCTGGTGGCCCCAAGGCTGGTGACCCCAAGGCTGGTGGCCCCAAGGCTGGTGGACCCAAGGCTGATGGCCCCCAGGGCAGCCTTCACTTTTCCAGAAATAAGCCAACCCTTTATGATCAGCTGCCTGTTACAGCTGCCTGTTACACTTAACAGTGTCTCATATGTCACATGCACTTATCAAAGTCTTTTTACTAACTTCACTATTGGCAGTCTACAAGATCAACTGTTTTGTTGACATCAGAACACTTCAACTGGAACGACACACCAAAAAAATAAAAACTTGTGACCTTAGAACTACAAGGATCTATCTGAAGAAAAATGTATATTCTGAGATAATTGGCTTTAAAGTTCCGAACCCTCATTGGTTTGAATGGTGTCAGCTATTTTTATCTTGCATTCTGTTTTTAACTTAACAACATCAATTGGGGTATAAAACCACATACCCAAATACTCTAATGAGCCCCCGCCTCTACATTATGAAGTAGCTGGGCTTGGTGTGGGCTGGCCCGTGTTGGGCTGGTGTGGGTTGGCCCGTGTTGGGCTGGCCCGTGTTGGGCTGGTGTGGGCTGGCCGTGTTGGGCTGGTGTGGGTTGGCCCGTGTTGGGTTGGCCCGTGTTGGGCTGGTGTGGGCTGGCCCGTGTTGGGCTGGTGTGGGCTGGCCCGTGTTGGGCTGGTGTGGGCTGGCCGTGTTGGGCTGGTGTGGGTTGGCCCGTGTTGGGCTGGCAAGTGTTGGGCTGGTGTGGGCTGGCCTGTGTTGGGCTGGTGTGGGTTGGCCCGTGTTGGGCTGGCCCGTGTTGGGCTGGTGTGGGTTGGCCCGTGTTGGGCTGGTGTGGGCTGGCCCGTGTTGGGCTGGTGTGGGCTGGCCCGTGTTGGGCTGGTGTGGGCTAGCCCTTGACCACCCTGCCCACCAAATACCCACATGGGGCCAACGGGGTCATGTTTGCTGGGTTAATATGAGCCATGCGTGAATAATAATGAACCATAGCACTGATGGGGCTTCATGTTCCCATACCTGGGCTGGCAATGGGGGAGTCCATGGATCGAGACTCACTGCTGCCTCCAGCACTCTCTGTGTCACTACACATCCCCCTGTCTTGGCTAGCTGATGCCCAGGCTCTCAACGGTCCCTGTCCCCCTCTCAGACCTGGAGCAGAGAGACAACACACGTATATACCCAACGAGACACCATCGAGAGGAACAGGAGCTTTAGGAGGAATACCTTCGTCATAGTCACAACAAAAATGTTGTGTTGTGACCCAACATTTCCCACCAATGTGGTAAGGTAGAGCTCCCATGTTGCTAATACTTCTCAGTTCCTCTAAGATCATAAGATCCTGTCAGTCTCACTTGTATTTTCCTACTAGCACTGACTTTGCTGATAGCTACTTTAAATGAGGAGAAATGTACTTACTGTGACTGTGATATGTGGTTGTCTCACCTAGCTATCTTAAGATGAACGCACTAACTAAGTCGCCTCTGGATAAGAGCGTCTGGGGGTTAGGTGATCATTTGGGATTGGGCAATCGAGTTATGGACAGGTCACGGCCTAATCCATTTGACACCAGTCTCTGATTTCAGATCACATTGGCTATCCTCACCTGCTCTGGGCCAACTGGCTAGCTACCATCATAGAGGATATACTGGGACCGACTGGCTGGCTACCATCATAGAGGGTATACTGGGACCGACTGGCTACCATCATAGAGGATATACTGGGACCGACTGGCTGGCTACCATCATAGAGGATATACTGGGACCGACTGGCTACCATCAGAGGATATACTGGGACCGACTGGCTACCATCAGAGGATATACTGGGACCGACTGGCTACCATCAGAGGGTATACTGGGACCGACTGGCTACCATCAGAGGGTATACTGGGACCGACTGGCTACCATCAGAGGGTATACTGGGACCGACTGGCTACCATCAGAGGGTATACTGGGACCGACTGGCTACCATCAGAGGGTATACTGGGACCGACTGGCTACCATCAGAGGGTATACTGGGACCGACTGGCTACCATCAGAGGGTATACTGGGACCGACTGGCTACCATCATAGAGGATATACTGGGACCGACTGGCTACCATCATAGAGGATATACTGGGACCGACTGGCTACTATCATAGAGGGTATACTGGGACCGACTGGCTACTATCAGAGGATATACTGGGACATCTGGTATTGGTAAACAGGATAGAAGTAGCCTGGCTCCTCCAGATCTTCGGCTTCAGATCAGTTCAGTCAAATCCGTGACCCCAGCAGGCTATCCAGTTTGTCATACCACTATATATATATACACAGGTATATACACTATACTACTGGTGTACTATACTGTACTCTACTGTACTACTGGTCTACTATATGTACTCTACTGGTGTAGTATACTGTACTCTACTATACTACTGGTGTAATCTACTGTACTGCTGTACTCTACTACTGTACTATACTACTGGTGTACTGTACAATACTACTGGTGTACTATACTACTGGTGTACTCTAGTGTACTATACTACTGGTGTACTCTACTGTACTATACTACTGGTGTACTCTACTGTACTTCTGGTGTACTCTACTGTACTACTGGTGTACTCTACTGTACTACTGGTGTACTATACTACTTGTGTACTCTACTGTACTACTGGTGTACTATACTACTGGAGTACTATACTGTACTACTGGTGTACTATACTACTGGTGTACTTTACTGTACTATACTACTGGAGTACTATACTGTACTACTGGTGTACTATACTACTGGTGTACTATACTGTACTATACTACTGGAGTACTATACTGTACTACTGGTGTACTATACTACTGGTGTACTATACTGTACTATACTACTGGAGTACTATACTGTACTACTGGTGTACTATACTACTGGTGTACTCTACTGTACTATACTACTGGTGTACTATACTGTACTACTGGTGTACTATACTACTGGAGTACTCTACTGTACTATACTACTGGTGTACTCTACTATACTACCGGTGTACTATACTGTACTACTGGTGTACTATACTACTGGAGTACTCTACTGTACTATTCTACTGGTGTACTCTACTTTACTATTGGTGTACTATACTACTGGTGTACTCTACTATACTACTGGTGTACTATACTGTACTACTGGTGTACTATACTACTGGTGTACTCTACTGTACTACTGGTGTACTATACTACTGGTGTACTCTACTGTACTACTGGTGTACTATACTACTGGTGTACTTTACTGTACTATACTACTGGAGTACTATACTGTACTACGGGTGTACTATACTACTGGTGTACTATACTGTACTATACTACTGGAGTACTATACTGTACTATACTACTGGTGTACTCTACTGTACTATACTACTGGTGTACTCTACTATACTACTGGTGTACTCTACTGTACTACCGGTGTACTATACTACTGGTGTACTCTACTGTACTACTGGTGTACTATACTACTGGTGTACTATACTACTGGTGTACTCTACTGTACTACTGGTGTACTATACTACTGGTGTACTATACTACTGGTGTACTCTACTGTACTACTGGTGTACTCTACTGTACTACTGGTGTACTATACTACTGGTGTACTTTACTGTACTATACTACTGGAGTACTATACTGTACTACTGGTGTACTATACTACTGGTGTACTATACTGTACTATACTACTGGAGTACTATACTGTACTATACTACTGGTGTACTCTACTGTACTATACTACTGGTGTACTCTACTATACTACTGGTGTACTATACTGTACTACTGGTGTACTATACTACTGGTGTACTCTACTGTACTACTGGTGTACTCTACTGTACTACTGGTGTACTATACTACTGGTGTACTCTACTGTACTACTTGTGTACTATACTACTGGTGTACTTTACTGTACTATACTACTGGAGTACTATACTGTACTACTGGTGTACTATACTACTGGTGTACTATACTGTACTATACTACTGGAGTACTATACTGTACTATACTACTGGTTTACTCTACTGTACTATACTACTGGTGTACTCTACTATACTACTGGTGTACTATACTGTACTACTGGTGTACTATACTACTGGTGTACTCTACTGTACTACTGGTGTACTCTACTGTACTACTGGTGTACTATACTACTGGTGTACTCTACTGTACTACTGGTGTACTATACTACTGGTGTACTTTACTGTACTATACTACTGGAGTACTATACTGTACTACTGGTGTACTATACTACTGGTGTACTATACTGTACTATACTACTGGAGTACTATACTGTACTACTGGTGTACTATACTACTGGTGTACTCTACTGTACTATACTACTGGTGTACTCTACTATACTACTGGTGTACTGCACTGTACTACTGGTGTAATATACTACTGGTGTACTCTACTGTACTATACTACTGGTGTACTTTACTGTATTACTGGTGTACTCTACTGTACTACTGGTGTACTATACTACTGGAGTACTCTACTGTACTATACTACTGGTGTACTCTACTGTACTATACTACTGGTGTACTCTACTATACTACCGGTGTACTATAATGTACTACTGGTGTACTATACTACTGGAGTACTCTACTGTACTATTCTACTGGTGTACTCTACTTTACTATTGGTGTACAATACTACTGGTGTACTCTACTATACTACTGGTGTACTATACTGTACTACTGGTGTACTATACTACTGGTGTACTCTACTGTACTACTGGTGTACTATACTACTGGTGCACTCTACTGTACTACTGGTGTACTATACTACTGGTGTACTTTACTGTACTATACTACTGGAGTACTATACTGTACTACTGGTGTACTATACTACTGGTGTACTATACTGTACTATACTACTGGAGTACTATACTGTACTATACTACTGGTGTACTCTACTGTACTATACTACTGGTGTACTCTACTATACTACTGGTGTACTCTACTGTACTACTGGTGTACTATACTACTGGTGTACTCTACTGTACTACTGGTGTACTATACTACTGGTGTACTATACTACTGGTGTACTCTACTGTACTACTGGTGTACTCTACTGTACTACTGGTGTACTATACTACTGGTGTACTCTACTGTACTACTGGTGTACTATACTACTGGTGTACTCTACTGTACTACTGGTGTACTATACTACTGGTGTACTATACTGTACTATACTACTGGAGTACTATACTGTACTATACTACTGGTGTACTCTACTGTACTATACTACTGGTGTACTCTACTATACTACTGGTGTACTATACTGTACTACTGGTGTACTCTACTGTACTTCTGGTGTACTCTACTGTACTACTGGTGTACTCTACTGTACTACTGGTGTACTATACTACTTGTGTACTCTACTGTACTACTGGTGTACTATACTACTGGTGTACTCTACTGTACTACTGGTGTACTCTACTGTACTACTGGTGTACTATACTACTGGTGTACTCTACTGTACTACTGGTGTACTATACTACTGGTGTACTTTACTGTACTATACTACTGGAGTACTATACTGTACTACTGGTGTACTATACTACTGGTGTACTATACTGTACTATACTACTGGAGTACTATACTGTACTACTGGTGTACTATACTACTGGTGTACTCTACTGTACTATACTACTGGTGTACTCTACTATACTACTGGTGTACTGCACTGTACTACTGGTGTAATATACTACTGGTGTACTCTACTGTACTATACTACTGGTGTACTCTACTGTACTACTGGTGTACTCTACTGTACTACTGGTGTACTATACTACTGGAGTACTCTACTGTACTATACTACTGGTGTACTCTACTGTACTATACTACTGGTGTACTCTACTGTACTACTGGTGTACTGCACTGTACTACTGGTGTACTATACTACTGGTGTACTCTACTGTACTATACTACTGGTGTACTCTACTATACTACTGGTGTACTATACTACTGGTGTACTCTACTGTACTATACTACTGGTGTACTATACTACTGGTGTACTCTACTGTACTATACTACTGGTGTACTCTACTATACTACTGGTGTACTCTACTATACTACTGGTGTACTGCACTGTACTACTGGTGTACTATACTACTGGAGTACTCTACTGTACTATAGTACTGGTGTACTCTACTGTAATACTGGTGTACTCTACTGTACTACTGGTGTAATATACTACTAGTGTACTATACTGTGCTGTACTATACTACTGTCTGACTGTACCTTGTATGTCTGTGGCGCTGTTGGACCTCTTCCCAGGTTGCGACCCCAGGGGACTGTCCACCTCGTCCCCACTCATTACGTCATCGGAGGTCAGGGACACCTGGGACAGGTTACCATGGGAACTGGTGCTGCCCAGCGAACGCTTGTTGAACACAGCAAACCTGGAGGGGGGAGACAGAGACACAGTCAATATTCTTGAATATTAGCTTGAGGTGCAAGCTTAACTCCCATGTTTTCACTGTCCCTCTCCCTGACTCACTGTCCCTCTCTCTGACTCACTGTCCCTCTCCCTGACTCACTGTCCCTCTCCCTGACTCACTGTCCCTCTCTCTGACTCACTGTCCCTCTCCCTGACTCACTGTCCCTCTCCCTGACTCACTGTCCCTCTCCCTGACTCACTGTCCCTCTCCCTGACTCACTGTCCCTCTCCCTGACTCACTGTCCCTCTCTCTGACTCACTGTCCCTCTCCCTGACTCACTGTCCCTCTCCCTGACTCACTGTCCCTCTCCCTTCTCCCTGACTCACTGTCCCTCTCCCTGACTCACTGTCCCTCTCCCTGACTCACTGTCCCTCTCCCTGACTCACTGTCCCTCTCCCTTCTCCCTGACTCACTGTCCCTCTCCCTGACTCACTGTCCCTCTCCCTTCTCCCTGACTCACTGTCCCTCTCCCTGACTCACTGTCCCTCTCTCTGACTCACTGTCCCTCTCCCTGACTCACTGTCCCTCTCCCTGACTCACTGTCCCTCTCCCTTCTCCCTGACTCACTGTCCCTCTCTCTGACTCACTGTCCCTCTCCCTGACTCACTGTCCCTCTCCCTGACTCACTGTCCCTCTCCCTGACTCACTGTCCCTCTCCCTTCTCCCTGACTCACTGTCCCTCTCCCTTCTCCCTGACTCACTGTCCCTCTCCCTGACTCACTGTCCCTCTCCCTGACTCACTGTCCCTCTCCCTGACTCACTGTCCCTCTCCCTTCTCCCTGACTCACTGTCCCTCTCCCTTCTCCCTGACTCACTGTCCCTCTCCCTTCTCCCTGACTCACTGTCCCTCTCTCTGACTCACTGTCCCTCTCCCTTCTCCCTGACTCACTGTCCCTCTCCCTTCTCCCTGACTCACTGTCCCTCTCTCTGACTCACTGTCCCTCTCCCTTCTCCCTGACTCACTGTCCCTCTCCCTTCTCCCTGACTCACTGTCCCTCTCCCTTCTCCCTGACTCACTGTCCCTCTCCCTTCTCCCTGACTCACTGTCCCTCTCCCTGACTCACTGTCCCTCTCCCTGACTCACTGTCCCTCTCCCTTCTCCCTGACTCACTGTCCCTCTCTCTGACTCACTGTCCCTCTCCCTTCTCCCTGACTCACTGTCCCTCTCCCTGACTCACTGTCCCTCTCCCTTCTCCCTGACTCACTGTCCCTCTCCCTTCTCCCTGACTCACTGTCCCTCTCCCTTCTCCCTGACTCACTGTCCCTCTCCCTTCTCCCTGACTCACTGTCCCTCTCCCTGACTCACTGTCCCTCTCCCTTCTCCCTGACTCACTGTCCCTCTCCCTTCTCCCTGACTCACTGTCCCTCTCCCTGACTCACTGTCCCTCTCCCTTCTCCCTGACTCACTGTCCCTCTCCCTTCTCCCTGACTCACTGTCCCTCTCCCTTCTCCCTGACTCACTGTCCCTCTCTCTGACTCACTGTCCCTCTCCCTGACTCACTGTCCCTTCTCCCTGACTCACTGTACCTCTCTCTGACTCACTGTCCCACTCCCTGACTCACTGTCCCTCTCTCTGACTCACTGTCCCTCTCTCTGAGCAGTCAGCAGATGTATACAGTTGGGTTAGTATAGAAGACTGAGGAGTTTACAAGGGAAAGCACCACCGTCAAACTAAAACCATGTTGGATGGTCTTCCATTTTGGTTAGTCTCTAGCAAAACATCAAACTATAATCAAACACCTGTATCAACATTACTACTTGACCAAAACAAAACAAGGACTGAAAACAAAAAACTTTGGCTTTGCTTTTGGTTTTTGTTCCAAAATGGTGGCCAAATTACTGTTTGCTTATATTATTCAATACTCCATGGATTGCCTCCGTGCCGGGGAGGAGGAGCTTGTGAGTTCCAAAGACCCTGAGAGATATTAGCCTGGCTGACACCGAAGTCCCCCTGAGTAGCGTCAGCCAGGCTAGAGAGATATTAGCCTGGCTGACACCGAAGTCCCCCTGAGTAGCGTCAGCCAGGCTAGAGAGATATTAGCCTGGCTGACACCGAAGTCCCCCTGAGTAGCGTCAGCCAGGCTAGAGAGATATTAGCCTGGCTGACACCGAAGTCCCCCTGAGTAGCGTCAGCCAGGCTAGAGAGATATTAGCCTGGCTGACACCGAAGTCCCCCTGAGTAGCGTCAGCCAGGCTAGAGAGATATGCCTTCTAGAGTAGTAAGTACGTAAGCATACGACTCTATCATTTACAGTGCCTTGGAAAAGTATTCATCCACCTTGGCGTTTTCCCTATTTTGCTGCATTACAACCTGTAATTTAAATGGATTTTTATTTTGGATTTCATGTAATGTACATACACAAAATGGTCCAAATTGGTGAAGTGTAAAAAAATAACTTGTTTCAAATAATTCAAAAATAAAAATTACGGAAAAGTGATGCGTGCATATGTATTCACCCCCTTTGCTATGAAGCTCCTAAATAAGATCTGGTGCAACCAATTACCTTCAAAAGTCACATAATTAGTTAAATAAAGTCCACCTGTGTGCAATCTAAGTGTCACATGATCTGTCACATGATCTCAGTATATATACACCTGTTCTGAAAGGCCCCAGAGTCTGCAACACCACTAAGCAAGGGGCACCACCAAGCAAGTGGCACCATGAAGACCAAGGAGCTCTTCAAACAGGTCATGGACAAAGTTGTGGAGAAGTACAGATCAGGGTTGGGTTATAAAAAAATATCAGAAACTTTGAACATCCCACGGAGCACCATTAAATCCATTATTAAAAAATGGAAAGAATATGGCACCACAACAAACCTGCCAAGAGAGGGCCGCCCACCAAAACTCACGGACCAGGCAAGGAGGGCATTAATCAGAGAGGCAACAAAGAGACCAAAGATAACCCTGAAGGAGCTGCAAAGACTGGAGTATATGTCCATAGGACCACTTTCAGCCGTACACTCCACAGAGCTGGGCTCTTTACGGAAGAGTGGCTTTTTTCTGGCCAAACAAACAAAACAAGAAGCAATGCAGTCACAAGAAAAAAATAAGCAAACATGTTTGGTGTTCGCCAAAAGGCATGTGGGAGACTCCCCAAATATATGGAAGAAGGTACTCTGGTCAGATGAGACTAAAATTGAGCTTTTTGGCCATCAGGGAAAATGCTGTCTGGCACAAACCCAACACCTCTCATCACCCCGAGAAACACCATCCCCACGGTGAAGCATGGTGGTGGCAGCATCATGCTGTGGGGATGTTTTTCATCGGCAGGGACTGGGAAACTGGTCAGAATTTAAGGAATTATGGATGGCGCTAAATACAGGGAAATTCTTGAGGGAAACCTGTTTCAGTCTTCCAGAGATTTGAGACTGGGACGGAGGTTCACCTTCCAGCAGGACAATGACCCTAAGCATACTGCTAAAGCAACACTCGAGTGGTTTAAGGGGAAACATTTAAATGTCTTTAAATGTGGTCCTCTGTAGCTCAATGTGGTCCTCTGTAGCTGAATTGGTAGAGCACGGCGCTTGTAACGCCAGGGTAGAGGGACCACAGAGCAATCCCCGGGACCACCCATACGTAAAAATGTATGCACACATGACTAAGTCGCTTTGGATAAAAGCGTCTGCTAAATGGCATATTATTATTATATTATAATGGCCTAGTCAAAGCCCAGACCTCAATCCAATTGAGAATCTATGATATGACTTAAAGATTGCTGTACACCAGCGGAACCCATCCAACTTGAAGGATCTGGAGCAGTTTTGCCTTGAAGAATGGGCAGAAATCCCAGTGGCTAGATGTGCCAAGCTTATAGAGACATACCCCAAGAGACTTGCAGCTGTAATTGCTGCAAAAGGTGGCTCTACAAAGTATTGACTTTGGGGGGGTGAATAGTTATGCATGCTCAAGTTTTCTGTTTTTTTAGTCTTATTTCTTGTTTGTTTCACCCAAAAAAATATTTTGCATCTTCAAAGTGGTAGGCATGTTGTGTAAATCAAATGATACAAACACCCCCCCAAAAATATATTTTAATTCCAGGATGTAAGGCAACAAAATAGGAAAAATGCTAAGGGGGGTGAATACTTTCGCAAGCCACTGTAGTGCACTACTATGGCAGGGTTTTTTCTGGATCAAACTGGGGCTTAGGTGGTGGGCATGGCGGAGGCGTGGCAGTGGGCGTGGCCAATGGCTTGGTCCCAATCAAACATTTTAGAGGCCCTCCTCTTGGCCGCAGAGACAAAATGTTGCCGTTTTAAAGCTAATTTCCTGGATTTCTACACCTTTTGCCACGGCTAATGCAATGTTGTTATGCTTTCGGAGTGACTCAAACATTCTAACAAAATCCCAATGCCCTGACAAAAATATTCCTGAACGCATAATGTTTTGATTTGTAGATTCTGTCTCTTTTATATTTTGGTGCTGGTTAGTTCTCAAAGATGACCTTATCTCGAAATATAATGGTCCATTACGTTTTCTATATACTTTATGTCTGGTTTTAGTTGTTTAAGTTTACAATGAAAACGTTTTACCATTCCAATAATTAGTCTTGGACTTTTCTATGCAGGAAAAACCCTGTATGGGCCCTGGTCAAAAGTAGTGCACTATAAAGGGAATAGGGTGGCAGTTGGGTGACAGCCTATTTATAAGGAAGTATTATTGGCTTACCGTCCATCAATGGAGAAGGACTCCATGTGTACCCGATCTTTGGGCAGATTTCTGACGAACTCAGCGTATCTCTGTCCAGGCTCGTACATCTTCGCGTTCTCACACAGGGCCTGGTAATGGACGGGGAGAGACACGGTCTGGGACTGCTGCAGCTGAAACCAGTTCACTGTCACCTGGAGGGAGGGAGGGAGGGAGGGAGGGAGGGAGGGAGGGAGGGAGGGAGGGAGGAAGGGGAGGGAGGGGAGGGAGGGAGGGAGGGAGGGAGGGGAGGGAGGGAGGGAGGGGGATAAAGTTAGAGGTTCCCTGATCCCTGATAAATCAATAACTATATCCTGTGGACTACAACTCACAGCTTTGAGTGTGAGGTCACACTGAGCCAGCAGTTCTCTGATCTGAGTGAGGATGTCTGTCTTGGTTTCGGCCAGCTCTGTCCTCCTGACTCCTGCATCAGCTACACACGCTCTGTACCGGTCCTTCGCGTCGTCCGCCTGAGAGACAGGGAGAAGAGACAAACAACACATTAGGAAAGAAGTGGGTGGTGGTCAAGTGGGTGGTTCACAGCCTATTGACTACACTTAAATGGAGTAAAAATCAGGCCTTCTCCTGCCCTCATACCTTCTGTAGAGCCTCCTCCTCCAGTTTCCTCTTCTTCTCCAGCTGTCTGGGCTGTTCCTCCTGGGAGCGGCTGAAGTGGGCCTTCTGGTACTCGTCTGTCCTCTGGGTCTGGGTCCACCGGGCCTTACGCAGCGCCACCTCAGACTCTTGCTGCACGGGAGAGGGGAGATACACACAGGTGAGTGAAGTAACACACACACACACACACACACACACACACACACACACACACACACACACACACACACACACACACACACACACACACACACACACACACAAGCTCTCTCTCTCTCTCTCTCTCTCACACACACACACACACAAGCTCTCTCTCTCTCTCTCTCACACACACACACACACACACAGAGAATGGCAGAAGGACAGAAGTCTCACACACCATTTTCTTTTGTTGTCTCTGCCACTGCTCGGTAAGGTCTTTCCTCAGTTTGTCCAGCTCATTCTTTCTGGCCAACAGCGGCTACAGGACACACAGAGGCACAAAATAGAGGATTGCGTAACATTGTGCACTTTTTTTCACAAATTATTTTAAACCCAAATGAAAAATGGTTGCCTTGTCAGAGATCAGATCGCGATCGATCGCTACGTTATTGTGAGTCTTGAAGTTTTGCTGACGTAAAATGTTGCTCTGACAAAGAGTATAAAGAGTACACTATCATTCATTTATCACCTGTCTGAATGTATTACAGAGTGTCAGTCCTACCTGTCTGAATTTGTTACAGAGTGTCAGTCCTACCTGTCTGAATTTGTTACAGAGTGTCAGTCCTACCTGTCTGAATGTATTACAGAGTGTCAGTCCTACCTGTCTGAATTTGTTACAGAGTGTCAGTCCTACCTGTCTGAATTTGTTACAGAGTGTCAGTCCTACCTGTCTGAATTTGTTACAGAGTGTCAGTCCTACCTGTCTGAATTTGTTACAGAGTGTCAGTCCTACCTGTCTGAATGTATTACAGAGTGTCAGTCCTACCTGTCTGAATTTGTTACAGAGTGTCAGTCCTACCTGTCTGAATTTGTTACAGAGTGTCAGTCCTACCTGTCTGAATTTGTTACAGTGTCAGTCCTACCTGTCTGAATTTGTTACAGTGTCAGTCCTACCTGTTTGAATTTGTTACAGTGTCAGTCCTACCTGTCTGAATTTGTTACAGTGTCAGTCCTACCTGTCTGAATTTGTTACAGTGTCAGTCCTACCTGTCTGAATTTGTTACAGTGTCAGTCCTACCTGTCTGAATGTGTTACAGAGTCAGTCCTACCTGTCTGAATTTGTTACAGTGTCAGTCCTACCTGTCTGAATGTGTTACAGTGTCAGTCCTACCTGTCTGAATGTATTACAGAGTGTCAGTCCTACCTGTCTGAATTTGTTACAGAGTGTCAGTCCTACCTGTCTGAATTTGTTACAGAGTGTCAGTCCTACCTGTCTGAATTTGTTACAGAGTGTCAGTCCTACCTGTCTGAATTTGTTACAGAGTGTCAGTCCTACCTGTCTGAATTTGTTACAGAGTGTCAGTCCTACCTGTCTGAATTTGTTACAGAGTGTCAGTCCTACCTGTCTGAATTTGTTACAGTGTCAGTCCTACCTGTCTGAATTTGTTACAGTGTCAGTCCTACCTGTTTGAATTTGTTACAGTGTCAGTCCTACCTGTCTGAATTTGTTACAGTGTCAGTCCTACCTGTCTGAATTTGTTACAGTGTCAGTCCTACCTGTCTGAATTTGTTACAGTGTCAGTCCTACCTGTCTGAATGTGTTACAGAGTCAGTCCTACCTGTCTGAATTTGTTACAGTGTCAGTCCTACCTGTCTGAATGTGTTACAGTGTCAGTCCTACCTGTCTGAATGTATTACAGAGTGTCAGTCCTACCTGTCTGAATTTGTTACAGAGTGTCAGTCCTACCTGTCTGAATTTGTTACAGAGTGTCAGTCCTACCTGTCTGAATTTGTTGGTCTGCAGGGCGGTGGCAGTCTGCAGGAGGAGTTGGCTGTACTCTATGTCATTCTTAAACGTAGAGATATAAGTATCCCTGAACGGCATGTAGTCCTGTGGGCCAGACGAACAGACATATGGAAACATCTCAATAGTCACATTCTCTTTTCACGTGACTGAACACACAGATTCCACATGTTCCTCCGTTGCTCATTAAGAAAAACACGTTTTCAGTCTTGGGGGGGTTGTGGTTTGATGTGGCAAGTTACTGATGTTTGTTAATGAGACACATTAGGAACAAAGTGAGGATCACTTCCTCAAAATAGTCTGAATCTCTAAGATAACTCAATACATCTTTAATTCATTTTGACAAGGTTTTAGTCGCGCAATCTTACATCTAGCTAAGGTGTTTGGTGCAGTATTTCTCAAGATACGAAATGTGCAACGTGTCATCTTATGTAAACAATGTCCAATCCACTGAGCCACTGGGCAGGTCTGTCTCACGGTCTGTGTGTTCTGCCGTACCATTGGATAGAGAGCAATCACCGCAGCTGTTTATCCCGTGTTAGTGGGCATTGTCGAAATCAAAACCCAACCCTCAAGTAAGTCATGATGAACTCACTTACAAAACTCTGTTTTGGACGAGACTGACTTTATGACCAAAATAATCTTATTTACACTTTGTAGTTAATTTAGAAACTATAATCGTGGTCAAAAGTTTTCAGAATGAAAATGAACTTAATCCCATAAAAACGTTTCCAATGCATTTCAGCCGTGCCACAAAAGGACCAGCTGCCATCATGTCAGTGATTGTCTTGTTAACACAGGTGACAGTGTTGACGAGGACAAGGCTGGAGATAACTCTGTCATGCTGATTGAGTCAGAATAACAGACTGGAAGCTTTAAAAGGAGGGTGGTGCTTGAAATCATTGTTCTTCCTTTGTTAACCATGGTTACCTGCAAGGAAACACGTGCCGTCATCATTGCTTTGCAAAAAAAGGGCTTCATAGGCAAGGATATTGCTGCTAGTAAGATTGCACCTAAATCAACCATTTATCGGATCATCAAGAACTTCAAGGAGAGAGGTTCAATTGCTGTGAAGAAGGCGTCAGGGCACCCAAGAAAGTCCAGCAAGCTCCAGGACCGTCTCCTAAAGTTGATTCAGCTACAGGATCAGGGCACCACCAGTGCAGAGCTTGCTCAGGAATGGCAGCAGGCAGGTGTGAGTGTATCTGCACGCACAGTGAGGCGAAGACTTTTGGAGGATGGCCTGGTGTCAAGAAGGGCAGCAAAGAAGACACTTCTCTCCAGGAAAAACATCAGGGACAGACTGATATTCTTCAAAAGGTACAGGGATTGGACTGCTGAGGACTGGGGTAGAGTCCTTTTCTCTGATGAATCCCCTTTCCGATTGTTTGGGCCATCCGGAAAACACCTTGTCCGGAGAAGACAAGGTGAGCGCTACCATCAGTCCTGTGTCATGCCAACAGTAAAGCATCCTGAGACCATTCATGTGTGGGGTTGCTTCTCAGCCAAGGGAGTGGGCTCACTCACAATTTTGCTTAAGAACACAGCCATGAATAAAGAATGGTACCAACAGATCCTTAGAGAGCAACTTCTCCCAACCATCCAAGAACAGTTTGGTGACGACCAATGCCTTTTCCAGCATGATGGAGCACCTTGTCATAAGGCAAAAGTGATAACTAAGTGGCTCGGGGACCAAACATCGACATTTTGGGTCCATGGCCTGGAAACTCCCCAGACCTTAATTCCATTGAGAACTTGTGGTCGATCCTCAAGAGGCGGGTGGACAAACAAAAACCCACAAATTCTGACAAACTCCAAGCATTGATTATGCAAGAATGGGCTGCCATCAGTCAGGATGTGGCCCAGAAGTTAATTGACAGCATGCCAGGGCGGATTGCAGAGGTCTTGAAAAAGAAGGGTCAACACTGCAAATATTGACTCTTTGCATAAACTTAATGTAATTGTCAATGAAAGCCTTTGACACTTATGGAATGCTTGTAATTATACTTCAGTGTTACCATAGTAACTACTGACATAAAGATCTAAGAACACTGAAGCAGCAAACTTTGTGGAGACCAATACTTGTGTCATTCTCAAAACTTTTGACCACGACTGAATAAAAGTTTGACTAATATCGATGCCACATAGGCCATTTTCTATCAGACACGTTTTTCATTGCCATGATAATAATAATATGAAATAATAATATGCCATTTAGCAGACGCTTTTATCCAAAGCGACTTACAGTCATGCGTGCATACTTTTTTTTGTGTATGGGTGGTCCCGGGGATCGAACCCACTACCTTGGCATTACAAGTGCCGTGCTCTACCAGCTGAGCTACAGAGGACCACAAGTTGCGCTTCAAGTTGAAGATGGAAAGCAATGTTTAATCTATGTTTAGCTGCAGTTTTAAAGAGTACATACACTTGTGTACAAAACATTAGGAACACCTGCTTTTTCCATGACAGACTCACCTGGTGAATGTATGTTAAATTCACCTCAGTCAGTGTAGATGAAGGGGAGGAGACAGGTTAAAGAAGGCTTTTTAAGCCTTGAGACAATTGAGAAATGGATTGTGTATGTGCGCCATTCAGAGGGTTAATGGGCAAGACAAAATATTTAAGTGCCTTTTGAATAGGGTATGGTAGTAGGTGCCAGGCGCACCGGTTGGAGAAAAACCAGCCAACTTGACACAACTGTGGGAAGCATTGGAGTCAACATGGGCCAGCATCCCTGTGGAACGCTTTCGACACCTTGTAGAGTCCATGCCCCGACGAATTCAGGCTGTTCTGAGGGCAAAATGGGGTGCAACTCAATATTAGGAAGGTGTTCCTAATGTTTTGTACACCCAGTTTATATCTGTGGTCTGTGCTTGTGTTAAATTATTCTTAGACAAAACATATTACCTGTTGACTCGCAAGCGTCTTTGCATATTCAGCCATTTTGGCACAGCTCTTGGCACATTCGATGTCTGGGGGGAAGGAAAAAGCAGATAAGTCAGTGTGGATGTGTGACTTGATGTGTTGTTGACAGGGTTCACAAATTAGTAGACATGGATGTGTACTATGTCCACTAACATGGATGTCCACTATGTCCGCTGACATGGATGTTCACTATGTCCACTAACATGGATGTCCACTATGTCCGCTGACATGGATGTTCACTATGTCCACTAACATGGATGTATAATATGTCCACTAACATGGATGTCTAATATGTCCACTAACATGGATGTCCACTATGTCCACTAACATGGATGTCTAATATGTCCACTAACATGGATGTCTAATATGTCCACTAACATGGGTGTCTAGTATGTCCACTAACATGGGTGTCTAGTATGTCAACTAACATGGATGTCTAGTATGTCCACTAACATGGGTGTCTAGTATGTCCACTAACATGGATGTCTAGTATGTCCACTAACATGGACGTCTACTATGTCCACTAACATGGATGTCTACTATGTCCACTAACATGGATGTCTAATATGTCCACTAACATGGATGTCTAATATGTCCACTAACATGGTTGTCCACTATGTCCACTAACATGGATGTCTAATATGTCCACTAACATGGATGTCTAATATGTCCACTAACATGGGTGTCTAGTATGTCCACTAACATGGGTGTCTAGTATGTCCACTAACATGGATGTCTAGTATGTCCACTAACATGGGTGTCTAGTATGTCCACTAACATGGATGTCTAATATGTCCACTAACATGGATGTCTAATATGTCCACTAACATGGATGTCTAATATGTCCACTAACATGGATGTCCACTATGTCCACTAACATGGATGTCTAATATGTCCACTAACATGGATGTCTAATATGTCCACTAACATGGATGTCTAATATGTCCACTAACATGGATGTATACTATGTCCACTAACATGGGTGTCTAATATGTCCACTAACATGGATGTCTAATATGTCCACTAACATGGGTGTCCACTATGTCCACTAACATGGGTGTCTAATATGTCCACTAACATGGATGTCCACTATGTCCACTAACATGGGTGTCTAATATGTCCACTAACATGGGTGTCCAGTATGTCCACTAACATGGGTGTCTAATATGTCCACTAACATGGGTGTCTACTATGTCCACTAACATGGATGTCTAATATGTCCACTAACATGGATGTCTAATATGTCCACTAACATGGATGTCTAATATGTCCACTAACATGGATGTCTAATATGTCCACTAACATGGATGTCTACTATGTCCACTAACATGGGTGTCTAATATGTCCACTAACATGGATGTCTAATATGTCCACTAACATGGGTGTCTACTATGTCCACTAACATGGGTGTCAACTATGTCCACTAACATGGTTGTCTAGTATGTCCACTAACATGGGTGTCTAGTATGTCCACTAACATGGGTGTCTAGTATGTCCACTAACATGGATGTCTAGTATGTCCACTAACATGGGTGTCTAGTATGTCCACTAACATGGATGTCTAATATGTCCACTAACATGGATGTCTACTATGTCCACTAACATGGATGTCTACTATGTCCACTACAATGGGTGTCTAGTATGTCCACTAACATGGGTGTCTAGTATGTCCACTAACATGGATGTCTACTATGTCCACTAACATGGATGTCTAATATGTCCACTAACATGGATGTCCAATATGTCCACTAACATGGATGTCCAGTATGTCCACTAACATGGATGTCTAATATGTCCACTAACATGGATGTCCACTATGTCCACTAACATGGATGTCCACTATGTCCACTAACATGGGTGTCTAATATGTCCACTAACATGGGTGTCCAGTATGTCCACTAACATGGGTGTCTAATATGTCCACTAACATGGGTGTCCAGTATGTCTGCTGACATGGATGTCCACTAACATGAATGTTCACTATGTCCACTAACATGGATGTCTACTATGTCCACTAACATGGGTGTCTAATATGTCCACTAACATGGATGTCTAATATGTCCACTAACATGGATGTCTACTATGTCCACTAACATGGGTGTCTAATATGTCCACTAACATGGATGTCTAATATGTCCACTAACATGGGTGTCCACTATGTCCACTAACATGGGTGTCTAATATGTCCACTAACATGGATGTCCACTATGTCCACTAACATGGGTGTCTAATATGTCCACTAACATGGGTGTCCAGTATGTCCACTAACATGGGTGTCTAATATGTCCACTAACATGGGGTGTCCAGTATGTCCACTAACATGGGTGTCTAATATGTCCACTAACATGGGTGTCTACTATGTCCACTAACATGGGTGTCAACTATGTCCACTAACATGGTTGTCTAGTATGTCCACTAACATGGGTGTCTAGTATGTCCACTAACATGGGTGTCTAGTATGTCCACTAACATGGATGTCTAGTATGTCCACTAACATGGGTGTCTAGTATGTCCACTAACATGGATGTCTAATATGTCCACTAACATGGATGTCTACTATGTCCACTAACATGGATGTCTACTATGTCCACTAACATGGGTGTCTAGTATGTCCACTAACATGGGTGTCTAGTATGTCCACTAACATGGATGTCTACTATGTCCACTAACATGGATGTCTAATATTTCCACTAACATGGATGTCCAATATGTCCACTAACATGGATGTCCAGTATGTCCACTAACATGGATGTCTAATATGTCCACTAACATGGATGTCCACTATGTCCACTAACATGGATGTCCACTATGTCCACTAACATGGATGTCTACTATGTCCACTAACATGGATGTCCACTATGTCCACTAACATGGATGTCTACTATGTCCACTAACATGGATGTCTAATATGTCCACTAACATGGATGTCTAATATGTCCACTAACATGGATGTCCACTATGTCCACTAACATGGGTGTCTAGTATGTCCACTAACATGGATGTCCACTATGTCCACTAACATGGATGTCAACTATGTCCACTAACATGGATGTCTACTATGTCCACTAACATGGGTGTCTAGTATGTCCACTAACATGGGTGTCTAGTATGTCCACTAACATTGATGTCTACTATGTCCACTAACATGGATGTCTAATATGTCCACTAACATGGATGTCCAATATGTCCACTAACATGGATGTCCAGTATGTCCACTAACATGGATGTCTAATATGTCCACTAACATGGATGTCCACTATGTCCACTAACATGGATGTCCACTATGTCCACTAACATGGATGTCTACTATGTCCACTAACATGGATGTCTACTATGTCCACTAACATGGGTGTCTAGTATGTCCACTAACATGGATGTCTAATATGTCCACTAACATGGATGTCCAATATGTCCACTAACATGGATGTCTAGTATGTCCACTAACATGGATGTCCACTATGTCCACTAACATGGATGTCTACTATGTCCACTAACATGGATGTCTACTATGTCCACTAACATGGATGTCTAATATGTCCACTAACATGGATGTCCACTATGTCCACTAACATGGATGTCTACTATGTCCACTAACATGGATGTCTACTATGTCCACTAACATGGGTGTCTAGTATGTCCACTAACATGGGTGTCCACTATGTCCACTAACATGGGTGTCCACTATGTCCACTAACATGGGTGTCTAGTATGTTTACTAACATGGATGTCCACTATGTCCACTAACATGGATGTCTACTATGTCCACTAACATGGATGTCCACTATGTCCACTAACATGGATGTCTACTATGTCCAGTAACATGGATGTCTAATATGTCCACTAACATGGATGTCTAATATGTCCACTAACATGGATGTCTAATATGTCCACTAACATGGATGTCCACTATGTCCACTAACATGGGTGTCTAATATGTCCACTAACATGGATGTCTAATATGTCCACTAACATGGATGTCCACTATGTCCACTAACATGGATGTCTAATATGTCCACTAACATGGATTTCTAATATGTCCACTAACATGGGTGTCCACTATGTCCACTAACATGGGTGTCTAATATGTCCACTAACATGGGTGTCTAATATGTCCACTAACATGGATGTCTAATATGTCCACTAACATGGATGTCTAATATGTCCACTAACATGGATGTCTACTATGTCCACTAACATGGGTGTCTAATATGTCCACTAACATGGATGTCTAATATGTCCACTAACATGGATGTCTAATATGTCCACTAACATGGGTGTCTAATATGTCCACTAACATGGATGTCTAATATGTCCACTAACATGGATGTCTAGTATGTCCACTAACATGGATGTCCACTATGTCCACTAACATGGATGTCCACTATGTCCACTAACATGGGTGTCCACTATGTCCACTAACATGGATGTCTAATATGTCCACTAACATGGGTGTCTAGTATGTCCACTAACATGGATGTCTACTATGTCCACTAACATGGATGTCCACTATGTCCACTAACATGGATGTCTAGTATGTCCACTAACATTGATGTCTAGTATGTCTACTAACATGGATGTTCACTATGTCCACTAACATGGATGTCTAATATGTCCACTAACATGGATGTCTAATATGTCCACTAACATGGGTGTCTAGTATGTCCACTAACATGGATGTCCACTATGTCCACTAACATGGATGTCCTCTATGTCCACTAACATGGATGTTCACTATGTACACTAACATGGGTGTCTAATATGTCCACTAACATGGATGTCTAATATGTCCACTAACATGGGTGTCTACTATGTCCACTAACATGGATGTCCACTATGTCCACTAACATGGATGTCCACTATGTCCACTAACATGGATGTCCACTATGTCCACTAACATGGATGTCTAATATGTCCACTAACATGGATGTCTAATTTGTCCACTAACATGGATGTCTAGCTGAGTTAAAGCAGTTCTGCATGGAAGTGTGGGCCAAAATTCCTCCACAGCGACGTGAGAGACGGATCAACACCTACAGGAAGCGTTTGGTTGGAGTCATTGCAGCTAAAGGCGGCACAACCAGTTATTGAGTGTAAGGGGGCAATTACTGTTTCACACAGGTGAATTGGATGTTGCATAACTTGTTAATTCAATGAATGAAATAAGTATCAACATTTTGTGTTATTTGTTCACTCGGATTTAATTTATCTAATATTAGGTTTTGGTTGAAGATCTGATTTCATTCAGTATCAAAAATATGCAAATATAGAGAAAATCAGAAAGGGGCCAAATACTTTTTCACAGTCCTGGTGTATGTCTTAGGCAGGTGTGTATGTGTGAGGTGTGTGTGTCATGCGTGTCTGTCTGCATTGCGTGCGTGCTTGCAGTTGAGTGTGTGCGTCTCACTAACCCAGTCCCAGGCGTTTGTCGACCCAGGCCAGCAGATCTTTGGTGTACTTGGACCAGGCCTTGGCATAGAGCAGAGCTGACTCCACCCCGCTGACGTTCCTCTGCAGCGTCAGGCCAACATCCTCCTCCTCTGGGCCTGGAGAGTTAGTACAGGAGGAGCGTCTATCATACAGTTCCTACTGTTCCTATTACACATTTGAGTCATTTAGCAGATGCTCTTATCCAGAGTGACTTACAGGAGCAATTAGGGTTAAGTGGGCACATTGACAGATTTTTCACCTAGTCGGCTCGGGGATTAGAACCAGCAACCTGGGGGGGTGGTTCCTAACCACATGACCTAACATATACAGTTAATCAGAGGAATACCTATTCACACAGTTAAATTAATTTTCTCTATGAATTTGAGAGTGGTTACATTTCTCCAGCCCCATACCTCAGCTGTTTACCAAAACAGTGCCGGGGTGTAGCTTTGTTATTGAGATTGCGCCGGATAAGCTGCTCTTTCAAGTCCCATAGACTCTACATGTATATAGACTCCGTATGTATTCATGTGAGTTTACTAGCCTACAGGAACCGATAACTCTGTTGTCACAGGGATTGTCTGAGGAGGGGGATATGAAACTACCAGCCTTTATCACCAACAGTATGGTCTGACTAGCCTTTGGACATTATAGGGACACTGGGTCTGAGGGGGATATGAAACTACCAGCCTTTTCTCATACAGTCATGCCATACTTCTCTTAATTACAAAATACTGTTGTCTGGCTGCTAATGACACAGTGCCGGCCTCTAGACTAGAGATCCGCCTACACTAAGCGATGAGAACGCTATGACACGTATGAATAACACACACTCCTATTTAGTAAGCACGACATATAGCCTATGTGGCCCAGTATAAATTCTATGCTATGCGTGCAAAGCGATGCCAGAAACCCCCCCCCCTCATAACTTCTCTGACCGCACTCCCTCACATCCCAGCTGCCACCCATATGATCCAATACAGGCTTCAGCTCAGAGCGCTAACACAGTCACCCCCTCCCATCCATCTGCCTGGCGTCTGATCCTACAGAAACCCCCCTCATGGCTGCGTCCCAAATGGGCCCTGCGTCGTCGTCCGTCCCCCCCCCCCTACGGGCCCCTTGGTCAAAAGTAGTGCACTATGTCCCACGGGCCCCTTGGTCTAAAGTAGTGCACTATGTAGAGAATATGGGGCCATTTGGGATGCAGCCATGTGTTTTGCATCACACGGAACTACTTTTAAAAAACAGCCAAAGAATGTCAGCCATTTGGTGAGGAAAAACCCACAGCCCAGCCCAGGCTAAACAGAAATAACATTAGCTGAGGGTGGGGTCCCATCACCACTGAAGGAATCTGAATGTCTACATAATTTAGCTGCTTGACTGACACTCAGTCGACCCCCCGAAGCTACTCACGGTCTATGGAGTTCTGCGTACCTGTAACTAGTTATTATTAATAGGACCGTAATAGTATATTCCAATAGCGATGGACGCATTTTACGTAATCATTTAGCTACAGGTGGCCGTTATGTATGCTAAAGGTTTATGCAAACATAACGGCCACCTGTAACGATTATACAGGACATTCCAATAGGGACATTCCAATAGTGACCTTCCAATAGGGACCTTCCAATGGGGACATTCCAATAGGGACATTCCAATAGTGACCTTCCAATGGGGACCTTCCAATAGGGACCTTCCAATAGGGACCTTCCAATGGGGACATTCCAATGGGGACATTCCAATGGGGACATTCCAATAGGGACCTTCCAATAGGGACATTCCAATAGGGACCTTCCAATAGGGACCTTCCAATAGGGACCTTCCAATAGGGACCTTCCAATAGGAACCTTCCAATAGGGACATTCCAATAGGGACCTTCCAATGGGGACATTCCAATAGGGACCTTCCAATAGGGACCTTCCAATAGGGACCTTCCAATAGGGTATTTTCTTACACTTAGATGCTTATGTGTCCAAGACATTACACTGTGTACAGTTCCTTCAGAAAGTATTCACACCCCTTTACTTTTTCCACATTTTGTGGTGTTACAAAGTGGGATTAAAGCAGATTACATTTTCATTTTTTTGTCAACGATCGACACATAATACTCTCAATGTCTAAGTAGAAGAAGGATTCTAATGTTTAAAATAAAATGTATGGAAAATAAAACCCTAATATATAAAACGAGCAGGAACAGGTCAGCTAGTAGAGCCCAGAGCCCAAACTAAACATGGAGAAGCTGCGTTTAGCACTGATGCTGTACACAACTGGAATAAACTACCAGAAGATCTTAGATGTGCCCCAAACGTATCCATTTTTAAATCCAGGTTAAAAACACTTCTCTTTTCACGTTCCTACGACTGAGCACTTAAACTGAACCAAACTGTTTAGCCTTATAGCTTCCTATGGTTTCATCCCATTTTTTATTTGTAATTCTTAATCTTTTTTTTTTATTATTATTATCTTAATTTTTATTATTATGATGTTTTCATTATTTTTGATAAACACCTTTGTAAAGCACATTGAATTGCTTCGATGTATGAATTGTGCTATATAAATAAACTTGCTTGCTTGCTAATATATCTTGATTAGATAAGTATTCAACCGCCTGAGTCAATACATGTTAGAATCACCTTTGGCAGCGATTACAGCTGTGAGTCTTTCTGGGTAAGTCCCTAGGAGCTTTGCACACCTGGATTGCACAATATTTGCACAAAGAACAAAACAAATCTTCAAGGTCTCTCAAGTCGGTTGTTGATCATTGCAAGACAGTCATTTTCATGTCTTTAAAGCCAATTTAAGTCAAAACTGTAACTAGGCCACTCAGGAACATTCAACGTCGTCTTGGTAAGCAACTCCAGTGTATATTTGGCCGTGTCTCCCAGTGTCTGTTGGAAAACAGACTGAACCAGGTTTTCCTCTAGGATTTTGCCTGTGCTTAGCTCTATTCCGTGTCTTTTTATCCCCCCCAAAAAACTCCCCTAGTCCTGGCCGATGACAAGCATACCAATAACATGATGCTGCCACCACTATGCTTGAAAATATGAAGAGTGGTATTCAGTGATGTGTTGTGTTTGCCCCAAACATAACGCTTTGTATTCAGGACAAAAAGTTAATTTCTTTACCAATTTTTTTTGCAGTATTACTTTAGTGCCTTATTGCAAACAGGATGCATGTTTTGGAATATTTGTATTCTGTACAAGCTTCCTTCTTTTCACTGTCAATAAGGTTAGTATTGTGGAGTAACAACAATGTTGTTGATCCATCCTCACTTTTCTCTTATCACAGCCATTAAACTCTGTAACTGTTTTAAAGTGACCATTGGCCTCATGGTGAAATTCCTGAGCGGTTTCCTTCCTCTCCGGCAACTGAGTTAGGAAGGACACCTGTATTTTTGTAGTGACTGGGTGTATTGATACGCCATCCAAAGTGGAATTAATAACTTCACCATGCTCAAAGGGATATCCAATGTCTTTTCTTTTTTTTTACCCATCTACCAATAGGTGCCCTTCTTTTACGAACTATTGGAAAACCTCCCTGGTCTTTGTGATTGAATCTGTGCTTGAAATTCCCTGCTCGGCAGAGATACCTTACAGATAATTGTATGTGTGGGGTACAAAGATCGGGTAGTCATTTAAAAAATCATATTAAACACTATTATTGCACACAGAGTGAGTTCATGCAACTTATTATGTGCTTTAGTAAGCACATTTTTGCTCCTGAACTTATTTAGGCTTGCCATAACAAAAGGGTTGAATACTTATTGACTCAAGACATTTCAGCTTTTCATTTTTTATTAATTTGTAAACATTTCTAAAAACATAATTTCAGTTTGACATTATAATAATAATATGCCATTTAGCAGACGCTTTTATCCAAAGCCACTTACAGTCATGTGTGCATAAATTTTTACGTATGGGTGGTCCCGGGGATCGAACCCACTACCCTGGCGTTACAAGCGCCGTGCTCTACCAGCTGAGCTACAGAGGTTATTGTGTGTAGATCAGTGACACAAAATCTCAATTTAATCCATTTTAAATTCAGGCTGTAAAACCAGATGATATTCTTAAAATATATAGGTCCATTATCTTTTCTACATACTTTATATCTGGTTTTAAAATGGCAGAAAAAATCCCTGCAATAGGGATGTTTCTTACTCGTAGATGCTCGCCTAAATGCTAACAAGATATTACACTGTGTACATTGGGTCAACCCAATGTCTGGTCACCCTGGGCTACTAGTAGTTAGGGAAACAAGAAAGAAAGAAAGAAAGAAAGAAAGAAAGAAAGAAAGAAAGAAAGAAAGAAAGAAAGAAAGAAAGAAAGAAAGAAAGAAAGAAAGAAAGAAAGAAAGAAAGAAAGAAAGAAAGAAAGAAAGAAAGAAAGAAAGAAAGAAAGAGAAACGAGAGAGAGAGCGAGAGAGAGAAACAAGGAGAGAGAGAAACAAGGAGAGAGAGAAACAAGGAGAGAGAGAAACAAGGAGGAGAGAAAGAGAGAAACAAAAGAGAGAGAGAGAAACAAGAGAGAGAGAGAGAATCAAGGAGAGAGAGAAACAAGGAAAGAAAGAGAGAGAAACAAGGAGAGAGAGAAACACGGAGAGAGAGAGAGAGAGAGAGAGAGAGAGAAACACGAGAGAGAGAGAGAGAGAGAGAGAGAGAGAGAGAGAGAGAGAGAGAAACACGGAGAGAGAGAGAGAGAGAGAGAGAGAAACAAGGAGAGAGAGAAACAAGGAGAGAGAGAAACAAGGAGAGAGAGAAACAAGGAGGAGAGAAAGAGAGAAACAAAAGAGAGAGAGAGAAACAAGAGAGAGAGAGAGAATCAAGGAGAGAGAGAAACAAGGAAAGAAAGAGAGAGAAACAAGGAGATAGAGAAACACGGAGAGAGAGAGAGAGAGAGAGAGAGAGAGAGAGAGAGAAACACGGAGAGAGAGAGAGAGAGAGAGAGAGAGAGAGAGAGAGAGAGAGAGAGAGAGAGAGAGAGAGAGAAACACGGAGAGAGAGAGAGAGAGAGAGAGAGAGAGAGAGAGAGAGAGAGAGAGAGAGAGAGAGAGAGAGCGAGAGCGAGAGAGAGGGAGAAAGAGAGAGAGAGGGAGAGAGAGAGAGAGAGAAACAAGAGAGAGAGTGAGAGAGAGAGTGAGAGAGAAACAAGGAGAGAGAGAGAAATAAGGAGAGAGAGAGCGAAAAAAACAAGGAGAGAGAGAGAGAGGGGAACTCCACCATCCTCACACTTCATCCACCCAAGTGGCATGACACAAATGCTATCTTAAATTATAAACAAATCACATTTGCATAATAAGAATTTACGTTAATTGAAAAATCATATTTTAATAGTTCTTGTTGGATTGTGAGTGTTTATCTCATTTTGAAAGTAAAGAAAAAACAGTTAATGAAATCTTTTTACGTTGCATGTTGGAATTTACAAGGATTTGAAGGCCTCTGCTTTTGGCCTAAAGAGCAGAAACCCAGACTTCCTGAAAGAAATTGATGATGTTGATATTGTAGTACTACAGGAAACATGGTGCAGAGGTGATGTTTCCACTGGCTGTCCACTAGGTTATAGGGAGATAATCGTACCATCCACCAAATTAAAAGGAATCACACAGGGCAGAGACTCAGGGGGAATGCTAATATGGTATAAATCTGAACTAATTCATTCAATCGAATTGATCAAAACAGGAGAATTCTTTATCTGGCTAAAAATCAACAAGGAGGCTATCTTAACAGATAAAAACGTCTTCCTCCCTCAGAGTCACCCTACTTCAATGAAGAGAGTTTCTCCATTCTAGAGGGGGAGATTAGTCACTTTCAGGCCCAAGGCAATGTGCTGGTCTGTGGAGACCTGAATGCTAGAACAGCAGAAGAACTAGACACTATTAACAGTCATGGGGACAAACACCTACCGGGAAGCAACAACCTTTCCCTCCCCACATACCCCCCCAGAAACAACTATGACAAAGTGAAAAACAAAAATGGAGTACAGCTCCTGAAGCTCTGTCGAACACTGGGTCTGTACATAGTCAATGGTAGGCTAAGAGGGGACTCTTTTGGTAGGTACACCTACAGCTCATCCCTTGGCAGCAGTACTGTAGACTACTTCATCACCGACCTCAACCCAGAGTCTCTCAGAGCCTTCACAGTCAGCCCACAAACACCTCTCTCAGACCACAGTAAAATCACAGTGTATCTGAGAAGAGGGCGGCAGGTAGCTTAGTGGTTAAGAGCGTTGTGCCAGTAACCGAAAAGTCACTGGTTCTAATCCCCGAGCCGACTAGGTGAAAAATCTGTCGATGTGCCCTTGAGCAAGGCACTTAACCCTAATTGCTCCTGTAAGTCGCTCTGGATAAGAGTGTCTGCTAAATGACTAAAAATGTACATGTAAGAGCAGAACCCAACCATGAAGCATCACGGCCCAATAAATTACATGGTACTAAACAGACCTATAGATGGAGTGCAAACAGTACAGAAATCTACCAAAAAAGCAATTAGTAGCCAAAAAATACAATCTCTCCTGGACAACTTTTTAGCCTTAACATTCTCCTACAGCAATGAAGGTGTAAATTTGGCCGTTTGGAACATAAACTTTATATTTGACAAATTAGCCTCCTTGGCTAATCTAAAGAAACATAAGAGCAAACCAAAAATAATAGATAATGAAAAATTGTTTGATATTGATTGCAAAAATCTAAGAAAGTCATTGAGAAATATATCTAATCAAAACCAGAGACCCAGACAACCAAAATATACGCCTTCAATATGGGGAAACACTGAAGCAATACAAACACACCCTAAGAACAAAAAAGGAACAGCACATTAGAAATCAGCTGGATGTAATTGAGGAATCCATTGAATCAAACCACTTCTGGGAGAATTTGAATAAATTAAACAAAACTCATAATGAGGAATTGGCTATCCAAAATGGGGATATGTGGAGAAATCACTTTGCAAACCTCTACAGCAATATAACAAAGAGCCCAGAACAACAAGATATACAAGAAAAATTACAAATCCTTGAATCAGCAGTCAAAGACTATCAGAATCCTGTGGATACCCCAATTACAGAACCAGAATTATTGGAAACTCTTTGCACTCTCCAACCCAAAAAGGCCTGTGGTGCTGATGGTATTTTAAATGAAATGATCAAATATACAGACCACAAATTTAAATTAGCTATACTCAAACTCTTCAACATTATCCTAACTGCAGGTATTTTCCCCGATATTTGGAACCAAGGATTGATCACACCAATCTATAAAAATTTAGACAAATTTGTCCAAAATAATTATAGAGGAATTTGCGTTAACAGCAACTTGGGGAAAATTCTCTGCAGTATCATAAACAGCAGACTACATCATTTCCTTGATGAACACAACATCCTGAGTAGAAGCCATATTGGATTTTTTTTTTTATTATCGTACAACAGACCACATTTACACCCTCCAGACTCTAATTGACAAACAAGTAAACCAAAACAAAGGCTAAATCTACTTGTGTTTTGTAGACTTCAAGAAAGCATTTGATTCAATTTGGCACTAAGGTCTTTTTTACAAACTAATAGAAACTGGTATTGAGGGAAAACATATGATGTTATTAAATCAATGTACACTAAAAACAAATGTGCGGTTAAAATCGGCAACAAGCAAACAGACTTCTTCTCTCAGGGACGTGGAGTGAAACAGGGCTGCCCAATAAGTCCAACACTATTTAACATCTATATTAATGAATTGGCAAAAACATTAGAAGAATCGGCAGCACCTGGTCTCACCCTACACAACACTGAAATCAAGTGTCTGCTGTACGCAGATGACCTGATGCTGCTGTGTCCCACTAAGGAGGGGTTACAGCAGCATCTAGATCATCTGCACAGGTTCTATCAGACCTGGGCTCTGACCGTTAATCTAAAGAAAAAACGAATATAATGATATTCCAAAAAAGGTCCAGAAATCAGCATGACAAATATAAATTATATTTGGACACAGTTCTATTAGAACACACCAAAAATGACACGTATCTAGGACTAAATATCAGCAACACAAGTAGCTTTCACATGGCTGTGAACAAGCTGAGAGACAAAGCAAGAAGAGCATTCTATGCCATTAAAAGGAATATTAAAATCGAAATTCCAATTAGAATCTGGCTCAAAATGTTCCAATCAGTTATAGAACCAATTGCTCTATATGGCAGCGAAGTATGGGGTCCACTCTCTAATAATGAATTTACCAAATGGGACAAACATCCAATCGAAATACTGCATGCAGAGTTTTGCAAGACTGTATTGCAAGTGCAAAGAAAAACTCCAAATAACGCATGTAGAGCAGAATTGGGCCAATACCACCTCCTTATTCAAATAGAAAAAAAGAGCCATCAAATTTTACAACCATCTAAAAACAAGAGACCCCAAAACATTCCATCACACAGCTCTACTATGTCAAGAGGTGAAACAAGAGAAGAGTCCCCTCAGCCAGCTGGTTCTGAGGCTCAGTTCACTAACCCGGACCAACCACATAGAGCCTCAGGACAGCACTCAGAAAATCTGGCCCAACCAAATCATCACAAAGCAAAAATAAAAAAAGACACCACAAAAAATCTAAGTAAACTTCAATGCTATTTGGCTCTAAACAGACAGTACATGGTGGCAGACTATCTGACCACTGTGACTGATAGAAAAATGAGGAAAACAATGACTAGGTACAGACTCAGTGAGCACAGTCTGGCTATAGAGACCGGTCGTCACAGGCAAACCTGGCTGCCCAGAGAGGACAGGCTGTGCTCACTCTGCCCCCGGGGAGAGGTAGAGACAGAGCTGCATTTCCTATTACACTGTGACAAATACTCAGACCTAAGAGAATCTTTCTTTCCCAAGATTATCATTCAGTACAAAGAATTTGAAACTATAAAAGAGGAAGAAAACATCAAATATTTATTGGGTGAAAAGCCAAAATGTGCAATTCTGGCAGCAAAATATGTGTTCTCCTGCCACAACCTGAGGGACAGAGAGAGAGAGAGAGAGAGAGAGAGAGAGAGAGAGAGAGAGAGAGAGAGAGAGAGAGAGAGAGAGAGAGAGAGAGAGAGAGAGAGAGAGAGAGACAGAGACAGAGACAGAGACAGAGAGAGAGAGAGAGAGAGCGAAACAAGAGAAAGAAGAAGAGGCAGAGAAGAAAGAGCTAAATGAGACACTACTTACCCACTAGGTCATTCTTCCCCTCAGAATCCGCAGAGAGCTTCTCTGGAACACACCCCTCAGAATCCGCAGAGAGCTTCTCAAAAGAACACAAATAACACAAAATGCACACATTTTTAAAAACATTAATAGTTGTCTGCATCTGTCCTTTTGTAACTGTTTCGGCCAAAAATATACAGTTGATCACCAAAAATTACCAAAAAAAATAATAATAATCTCCCACTTTTATCTGCTTTACTGAAAACATTCTGTGGCTTACCCTGCTTCTCCTGGTCTGGGGGATCCCCAACCCTGATTGGCTGTCCACATCTCCCATAAGAAAGTCAGACGTTCTGAGGTCCGGAAGAAGACGAGTTAATAACAATATCAAGTGAGCAAGACTTAACAAAGACAAGTATCCGAGACTAGAGGTTACAACACAGGCCTATTTATTACATCAACAAACAAAGACCAGTGAGCAATACTGAGAAAACTAAGTGTTCAAGACTACGAGGTCAAAACATATTTACGCAATCAAATAACAATATCAAGTGTCCAAGGCTAGAGGTTAAAGATAAGTGTCCAAGGCTGGAGGTTAAAGATAAGTGTCCAAGGCTAGAGGTTAAAGATAAGTGTCCAAGGCTAGAGGTTAAAGATAAGTGTCCAAGGCTAGAGGTTAAAGATAAGTGTCCAAGGCTAGAGGTTAAAGATAAGTGTCCAAGGCTAGAGGTTAAAGATAAGTGTCCAAGGCTGGAGGTTAAAGATAAGTGTCCAAGGCTAGAGGTTAAAGATAAGTGTCCAAGGCTAGAGGTTAAAGATAAGTGTCCAAGGCTGGAGGTTAAAGATAAGTGTCCAAGGCTGGAGGTTAAAGATAAGTGTCCAAGGCTAGAGGTTAAAGATAAGTGTAAAAGGCTAGAGGTTAAAGATAAGTGTCCAAGGCTGGAGGTTAAAGATAAGTGTCCAAGGCTAGAGGTTAAAGATAAGTGTCCAAGGCTAGAGGTTAAAGATAAGTGTCCAAGGCTGGAGGTTAAAGATAAGTGTCCAAGGCTAGAGGTTAAAGATAAGTGTCCAAGGCTAGAGGTTAAAGATAAGTGTAAAAGGCTAGAGGTTAAAGATAAGTGTCCAAGGCTGGAGGTTAAAGATAAGTGTCCAAGGCTAGAGGTTAAAGATAAGTGTCCAAGGCTAAAAGGTAGTACATATTTATGTACACCATTAACTAAGCTCAGTGTGGTTTAAGTGAAACTTTCATGTGGACATAGTTAAACATTAGCCTATTCATCATTTCTACCATTACAATGAAGTCTTGTTCTTTTGACTGTTACCAGGCCTATTGAGTACAGTCTGCTATCTCTGACAACATACACTAAAAGTGTTGATAGGTCAACAAACGTCGTACTCACACATTGCCAAATGTGAACGCCAATGTGTCAATGGACGCGTGTATCTCGCCAAATACAGCGTTTTTGTTTTCTCGGTTTACTTCCTTGAAGTTAATGCCTGT